>NW_014543261.1:852057-878064 GCF_000741045.1 Vigna radiata var. radiata | reverse complement strand
TTACCCTTATTGTTTGTGTATGAATGCGATGATCGTATAACTCGTGTTGTTATACGGGAGCAGATGTTGATACAGATGTTCCAGTTGATAATTAGAGCGGAAAGAAGTCGAGAATGGAATGGGAAAGATTTTCTTTGTTTTTGAACAATTTCAGTTAAATTGAATTATGTTATTTTATTTTCAGTTGATTTGGAAGTTTTCAGTTTGTAATAAATTTCCCTTTAATGGGACTGTGATGGTTTATTGTTTATTACCTCAGTCTAAGACTTATATGAATGAATTATTTTGTTTTTCGCTATCAAAAGAATATATTTTTTTTTTCTTAACTATCAGAATTGGGATGTTACAAAAGGTCGGTCACTAGGGTCGAGGCAAATAAGTTGTTACAAGTCAGGTTCATCAAAGAAGAGTGTTACCCAACATGGTTGACTAATGTTTTGTTGGTACAAATGACCAATGGAAAATGGAAAATGTGTGCAGACAACACAAACCCTAACAATACATGCCCTAAAGACACCTAACCCCTACCCATAATTAACTAGTTGGTAGATGGAGCAATCAGTCACAAGATTTTAAGCTTTTTGGATGCCTACTCAGGTTACAACCAAATTCCCATGGTTGAAAGTGACAAGCTAGAGACCGCTTTATTACATAAGAGGCTAACTACTACTAAGTGGTCATACCTTTTGGTTGGAACAATATACCAAAGACTTATGGATAAGGTGTTCAAACACCGAATTCGAGTCATTCTCGACTGAAATTCAACCGAATTCGGCTAAGTCGACCCTAATCGAAATTAGGTCGAATTTGACTAAATTAACATTGGCTGAAATTTGGTCGTATTCAGTCGAGTCTTCCTCGATCCAAATTCAGTCGAGTCAACCCCAATTAAAATTCGACCAAATTGGCCTCGTGTAGTATTTGGTCTAATATGATCGAGTCGCTCTTGATCAAAAATTGGTCATATTCGAACGAGTCGGTTTCAACCAATATTTGGTCAAATTCTGTCAAGTTGGCTTTGGCCAAAATTTGATCGTATTCAGTTAAGTCAATCTTGGTCAAAATTGGATTGAGTCTCGCCTGACTGAAATTTGACTAAATCCATCCAAAATTCGTCTGATTCAACACTGATCAAATTTCGACTAAGTAGGCTTGACCAATATCTGATTGAATTTAATCATTTCAGCTTTTGTTAGAATTTGATCAAAACAACTAATATGAACTAAAAATCAAAATAAATTGATTTGAATAAAATAGATGATTAAAAATTGAAATAAATTGATTTGAATGAGATGGATGAAACTTTTTTATCTTGTCATATTGATTAGAGTGAATCAAGAATCAAAATAAGTTAGATCAAGTATTACAAAATTGAATTTTAATTGCTATTTTTTAAAAAAATGGATTTTAGATTTAATCTTTAATCCAAATATTTGGATATAGATTTAAAAAAATCCAACCTAACGGTGCTATCTGGATAAAAAATATGATGCAGTTATTTGGATCTAGATTAAATTTTTAAAAAATCAATTCATAAAAAAAACTGTAAACATTGAAAGAAAATATACTAATATACCTGCATTTTTTTTTCCACGAGTAGGTTTTTCAAAAGTTTAAAAAAAAAATCCTAAATGAGTTTATAATATTATCATTTCTAAAGGTTATAATGTTTTTTTTTCTTATTTGCTATGAAAATAAAGTTCAAGTTTAATTTTTAATTGCAAATTCTTTATTCAATATACAAACAGTACTGTATCAATTTCACGAGTTAATGTTATGTTTCGCCTCAATTAAACTTCGTCAATGAACTACATGCTTTTATAATATCATGTGCAGTGTGATTTATTATTTTTTAATTTCAGCCCACTGTTTTCTTATATAATTTATTTATTTGTTCAATTTAATTATTTTATTAATATAAAGTTCAATCAAATTCTCCAACTTTTTTTATAAAAAAGACACTACAGTATAATATTTGTAAGATTTGATAAAAACCTTTAATTTCTTAAAACGCAATTTGTTCTATAAATTACACTCAGTATACATTGGTTAAAACCAACATTATTATATTTATGGACTTTGATTGATGAAAAGTGATCACACATGGTTGAGTTTTAAAATTTAAAAATAAATTCAAAACTTTTTATAATTTCGAATGTCAAATAATGAGATTAAAAAGATTATCAACTTAATTTTAGGTTGTGATTAAAGAAAATAATTATGTTACTAAATGAGAAAGGATTATATTTAAAAACAAACAAAACTTTTCTAATAAAAAATAGAGTAGATAAAAAAAAATGAGAAAGTTATAAAATTATCTATAATATATCTATATATTATTATGAAAATGAAAAATTCATGCATTTTGAAATATTATTAATATTTCAACTTTTAACTTGGATTTCAAAAAAGTCTATTTGATATTATATTATTTTTTTAACATACGAAATTACTCATCTTATAATACGAAATAATAAATAAAAAAAATTAGAGATATATTAAGGTGTAACAAGGGATTTGAATGAATTGCAACGCAAAAAGATGAAAGGAAGCAACAAGGTTAATAAGAAGAAGAAGACGAAGATAGAAGATGAAGTTGAAGAAATGTTGCAGGCAGCGCAAGATCAGATTCTGTTGAATCTCTCCCAAGGTCACATCGCCGCTGCTTCTTCTTCCACTCTAAATCCGAATCCGGGTACGACTACGGGTCTAGATCTGGATCTTGATCTGGAGCGTCGATTTCAAGCCCTGAAAATGAAAACCAAACCTAACCCCAAACAACAGGAGCAACAAAACCAAGATCTCTCCGCCAGATTTGACGCTCTCAAAGCCAAGTCATCCAATTCCAATTTCAACTTCAATTCCGATTCCAATTACTGCAAATACGAAGAAGAGAGCGAAGACGACGAAGAGACTCAAGTTCAGAAACTAATCGAGTGGGCTAAGGATGCTGCAAGGCTCGATCCTTCTCCGCCCTCCGATGACGACGAACTTCACTGAGTTATATAGAATTCATGTCATTTCTATTCTACTGTTACCCCCTTTATACTCTAAATCTTAGTTTCTTATTTAATGGGAGAAATCTAGTTTGCGATTCAGAAATTTTCACTGTCATTTAACCATATTCATATCTTGTACAGTGTATCACACATGAGAATTTTTTTATTTATAGCGAAAACGCATTTACTTTTTTATTACATTAATTTTAATATTTTTACGAGTAAACAATTAAAAAACTAAAATTGTATATATATTTTTAAATAAATAAGTTATTTGATTATTCCTTTTATTAAACAAATAAACTACACATTATTTTTTACTTGTTAGGAGATAAAATGGTCCAATAAAGATGATAAGAAATCTATAATTAAGAAAATGGAAAACTTACACTAAGTAGGTACAAAAGTCTTATTAAAATCATTTTCGTTATAAAAATATAGAGGAAGTATAAGATCTTAATTCTCTTTTTGTGAATTTCATTTCATCATTTTTAATTTTAAAATGTGATGGTAATTTTTACCACGCTAAAAGGATTCTAGGAGGCAACTTTCATTGCAAAACACTTTCACGAGTTCTTATTTTTTTCTTTTTTATCTAATCATGCCACGTTATCTTTAAAATCATAACTTTTGTTTTAAGAAAAGGTTTTATGATTTTTTTTTTCTAATTATATTGATTTTTTTTTAATTTGGTTTTAGTTTTTTATTCAATAAGGTATTGGTTATTTTTGTTGAACTAGGTTATTTTAACTAATGTCATTTAAATAATTAATGATAAAATGTACAACGAAATCAATTACTATAACTATACTCTATTTAATTTTTTACTTCATTCAACTTTCACCTTGAGATGTCATCATCTTCCTCATCTTCATCATCATCTTTATCATATTCCTCACTTTTATCATCTTCCTCTTCTCAGTTATTACCTCCGTCATCATCTTCATCATTGAAACTCCATTCATCTTCACAATTTTCATAAACAAATTTCAGTACTCATTCAACATCGTTATATTTAAATTAGTAATTATATAATTTTAATTTTTGATTTGTTCCTTAATTTCAACTTGTTATTATTGTACATTTAAGGCGAAGGAGAAGAAATTGGAAAAAAAATGGAGGAATGTCTACAAACATAAGAAATATGCATATTATTAAGGTCCTTCGTAACTTTTCTACATGTAACATAAAAACATGAATTCATAGCCACTTGATGAAAAAATAGCTTCCTTGGACAAATTAAAAGTTGAATCTAAGCTACCATTTTATCATACAAAACTTTATTTTAGGAGGAAACAACATTAACATCAAAATTTGCTTCTCTAAATCACTCGTAATCACAACATTTTATTTAATCAGAGTGATGGAAAGTGGAAGGTGTGTCCTTGACAGAAAGTGATTGGAAAAGAAAGTGGAAGGTGTGCTCCCGATATTAATGGAAGGTGTGTTCCTTATGCCCTAGTTTAGGGTTTTGGGCGTGTCCATGTTTCTCTATTCAATCTCTAAATCACCCACTCCTTTATTGGAGTGTTCTCATTGCACTTATCGAAAATGAAGAAAACATAAAGGAGATGATAAATGAGTGAGTCAGAACCAAACATGTTTCACAAAACAGGGCGATTCGAGCCGCCTTCCATCGCAACTTCAGGTCTTTCTCCCTAACTCCTCAAGGAATTACGAGTAAAAACTTTGGTTAGGCACACCCACCGAGCACTATACTCACATGATCTGAAGTCATTGGACGAAACATCCAACCCTCTCTAGTCCTCGCGCACGAGGATAGAGTAACACTCGAATCTCAGTCTTTGCAGACTCAACACACTATCGTATCGCAATGCGAACACCATCACTTCGACAAAAATTCCAAGAAAATGATAGAATGCTTGCTCTTACAACTTCACCATCACAACCATACAAAGATGACCATCGTATACAAAGTCAACCAAATTCCTAATAAAAAAATCACAAATAATTAAATAAAGATAAGCAAAATAGGTGAGTCATGAAAAGTGAATAAAAAGACATAAAGACAAAACAGTTAAAACATTGAACCACACTATACACGATAAAATTAATTATTTAAATGAGATTAGCCAAAAAAAAAAACCAAATTAAACAAAAATCAAGACCTCATTGAAAAAAGTTTATGACTACATTAAACAAACTCAATTAAAACAGAGATTAAATTAATATTTAAGACTATTATGTATTTAAAATTACATGTCTTAAATCATTTAGAAGAGATATGTTCAAAATTGTCTACTGTAATAATAAATTATATAAAAATTAAATTAAATTTTAATTTAGAAAATAATAAAATTGTTGTAATTTATAAAAAAATTAAGATTAAATTCAAATAAAATACAAATAAAAGAATTAAATTAAGATTTTTCATGTGACAATATCCGAAGTGATACTATTATCACCCACACTTAGCAAACTTTTTTTTTGACATTTTTGATAAAAGTTAAAAAGTAAAAAATAACCTGACACTTGATATTGAATTAATGTCATCAATATAGGCTACTTAAATTTAATGACATGTTAAGATTCCATATTAAATTTAATGACTAGATTGAGATTCCATATAAATATGTGAACCATCCAAAAATGTTAACCTAAGACATCTCGGTGTAAAAGTCATCCTAATACCAATGAAAAATTATTAAATTGTTTTATTTCATTTATTTTCATTTTACTAACAAACAATAAAGAAAAGAAAAGTTGCCATGCTCACTATTCAAATGAAAGAATTACAAAATTCTTCAATGTATACATGTCCTTGATTTATTTATGATAACATGTTTATAAAACAATTTATTGATTAATAATTATTATATTATTTACGGGAAAAATACTTTTCAAAGATAGTCACAATTATTTCATTTATAAAAGAAAATCAAGATGATTTCAATTTACCTCGGAACTTCAAGAATATTATTTTAAATATATGTTTGAAATGAAAATGAATTTTTCCTTCGAAAATAATAGAAGATAAAATTTCACAGCAAATAATTTTGATTTCGAAGGTTTTAAATTGTTCTCAATAAAATATAAAATATAGCAAATACATTTTATTTTATAATTTATTAATATTGATTAACAAGCAAGTAGTAGTAGAAAATGACAAAGGGAAGTAGCAGTATTTTGCACCTTTTGTGCAAAACTTTTAAAGCATCATCCCGTTTAAATAAACAGATCGAATGCTGGGCGCGCTTAGAACCAACACCAAATCTTGACCAGTGGAGTGGATGCTCACTAACTGACATATGCAGACGTAAATCTTAAGAGCCAAAACAAAAGAAAAGCGTATTTGGTTCGTGTAGGGTTTAACCCGCAAAACCCTAATTTCACAACTTCCCCTACCCTTGTAACCATCATGACCAAGGTTTACGGCACGGGGACGTATGATTTCCGCCGCCACCGCGTCGCCGAGTACCCGGTTGCGACGCCGGCGGAGCCCAAAGCGGCAAGTAACGTGACCGCCGGTGGCAGCGGTGCCGTTCCAAGCAGCATCACTCTGTCGGAGATTCAGCGCGACCGGCTGACGAAGATTGCGGAGGCGAACTGGTTGACGAGCGGCGAAGCAGCTGCCGCGAGGGAGAAGAAGGAGTTGGACCCTGACCTGGTTCGCAAAATCTACGAGACCGAGTTGTTGGTGAAGGAGGGTTCCAAACCCGTGCCCTTGCAACGCGTTATGATTCTGGAGGTTAGCCAGTATCTCGAGAATTATCTGTGGCCTCATTTCGATCCTCTCACTGCCACCTTCGAGCACGTCATGTCCATCATCATCATGGTCAACGAGAAGGTCCTCTCTCTTCTCTTCTCATTGTGTGTTGTTTCATTTCAATCTCATTCATGTGTTACTTATATTGTGTGCCTTGCTTCCAGTTCCGTGAGAATGTTGCTGCTTGGACTTGCTTCCATCAGAGGAAAGACGCTTTCAAAGGCTTTCTTGAGAGGGTTCTTCGCTTAAAGGAGGTATCCGTCGCTTCAATTTTTCTTGTTCAGTTGAATTTTCTAGTTTCGTTGCAATGCAGTCCTTGACATTGCGGCAACTTGCACACTAATGTAGTCAATACAGCCACAATTGTTGCTGCAATTCTGACACTTAGGTCCGACAACCTTGATGTTACGGTTGAACCTTGACCCTTTTCAAGTTTTTTTAATATATATATATATATATATATATATATATATATATATATATATATATATATATATATATATATATCCTTTGCTTTACTGTTTTCATCCCCCCTTTTCTTTGTGTGAACCGTGGCATTTGACTCTACAATTAGAATCCCATGTTAGTTATGACATTGCTGCTAAGCCTTGTGTTTAATCTGACTGTAGGGACGGGAACTGAGTATAGCCGAGAAGACAAATTATCTAGTTTTCATGATAAATGCCTTTCAGGTAGGCTTACTTGGGCACCTGCGCCTTGTCTCTTACATTAAATCACGCACAATTTTTGTTGGCTTTAATTTAATCATGTATTTTTATTTGACTGTGTATGGAAGCATATCATAACTTGAATTAGATGCTTACATTGTTGTTGAGTTAATACTGCTTTACGCAGTCTTTTTGTTTTCAGCACTGTTCAAATATCTTTTGTTTTGCTAGAGCTCCTAAACCTTGAGACATGTAATAGGTGTGCGTCATTTCCGATTTTAATTTTGGCGAAAGTTGTAATCATGGAAGAAAATAACCAAATATTTCCAAATTCTCAAGTCATCAAATTCTGTTTCTGTACATGTACTGTAGCAATCCATCATTCCATCCTGGATGAGCGTGTTTGCAATTTGGCTTCTTATACTTGATATCAGTTGGTGCTACTTGGAGAATTGATAAAGCAGTCCAACAGAAATGAAACAAAATGGTTAATCAATATTTAACATGCCTAACAAGAGTGATTCTAGGAATGGTCATATTATTCTGTTCCATACATCCTGCTTTCCCATTATAGCTGTAATAGTTATAATAAACCTAATAGGCCGTTAGATCATTCTTAAATGTAGCTAAGCTATTACTTTGCATTGCAGAGTTTGGAAGATGAGGTTGTTAGCAGGACAATATTGAGACTAGCAAGTTTGAAATCTTGGCACAGTTTATCTTATGGTCGTTTTCAGGTAAGATTGAATAAAAATCAAGTTATGTGTTGATGAAACATTACCTTGTTAGTCATATTCTTAATTTTATGATTAATGTTAAATATTATTGTTTGCATGCTAAATGCCATTTTTTTGGGACGTTGGTCTCACCTATGTAGATGGAGCTTTGTCTTAATCCTGGTTTGATCAAGAAATGGAAAAGGATGATAAAGAAGGAGCCTGTGAAAGGAGGAGGATCACATTTAGATCCCTCAACTGCAGTTGAAGTGATGTTCGTGAGAAACCTCGTAGAAGAATTTCTTGAGGTCTTGTTTTGTTAAAAAGTTTGAATGTACACTACAATGTGTAATGTTTTCCACTGTAACAAAATATTTTTATTTAAATGTATTATGCTGAATTTCTGTTTGTTGTATTTCTTTTTAGATACTGGATTCACAGGTATTTCCTCAGAAACAGATTTCTGGTGGGGACGATGAAATTCTGGATGATACTGGTTCCGGGCTTGTTAATGATGCTTGTGTCCTGTACTGTGAGAGGTTTATGGAGTTTCTAATTGACCTCTTGAGTCAATTACCAACAAGGAGGTATTTTGTTTTGACTATCTGTAGTGTTTTTTGTTTAAGGGCTATGTTGTTTTGTTTAATACTGCAAATGATATATTTTTAAGTTTTACTTATATATTTTGCTAGTGTTATGAATGATATCTAAGTTACTTCCATGATTTAAATTGGCAAATTTTTATTCCTTCCTGGCAGTTGTGGTTGAACTTAAAATGGATTCAATTCTTTCTTAAATGCTTGGAGGTGTCTAGTCTTACAGATCAAATATTTTCTGACTCTGATTCTGATTCGTAGGTATTTGAGGCCTCTGGTGGCTGATGTAGCTGTAGTTGCCAAATGTCATTTAAGTGCACTCTATAGGCACGAAAAAGGGAAACTTTTTGCCCAGTTGGTTGATTTGCTGCAATTCTATGAAGGGTTTGAGATTAATGATCATACAGGAACACAGTTAACAGATCATGAGGTTCTTGAAACTCATTACAGTCGATTGCAGTCTTTCCAGCTTCTTGCATTTAAAAAGATGGAAAAGGTGAGAGCTTAGATATAATTTAATCTAAACGATTACAATATACTAAAATCCTACTTTACTATATGTATTACTTCAATATCATGTCATTCTTTATTCTACCTTCGCTTAATTTCATGTTTTTGTACAAGATTTCATAATTTTTTTTTTCTGGTTGTAGCTGCGGGAACTTGCTTTGACTAACATTGGTTCTATTCACAAACGTGCTAACCTGTCCAAGAAATTGTCTGTTCTTTCTCCAGAGGAGTTACGGGAGTTTGTTTGCTGTAAGGTGTGCTAATAGAATAACATGACTCTTCTATTTCTTATAATATTTATTTTGGGTCATTAATTTTCCTGTACAACTTATGAATGTTGAGAGTTAGAATTGGTTGTTAATCTTTATCACTATTGCTAATGATTATAGTTATTTCACTTAAAGAGTTCACTTCTTTTTCTTCATTATTTCATATCACTTTCTCTTTTTTTTTTCTTAGTTTTGCGCTATCTTTTATCTTATATAGTTTCCAATATAGTTGTCATTTTTATCTTGTCCAGTTATTTATGAGCTCCTCCTGAATGTAAAAGCTTGCTTAGCCCTCTTTTTTGAAATGCGTACTGGCTTCTTCTGTTTATGATCATAAGGAGAAGTGACCTTTTGTTATATTGACTGTATTGTAGTGGGGTTAACTTATGTTTTAACGCACGTGTTTCCGTTTTTTCATGCATCAGTTATGTTGATTAATTTTAGAAATGGAATTTTAATGTTTGCAAGAATGCACCATGTGTTGGTTTTCAATAGCACATACTTTGTTTTTTGATATCGTTTTATTATGCAGCTCAAACTGGTCTCCAAGGAAGACCCCTGGTCAGAGAGGGTTGATTTTCTTATTGAAGTAATGGTTTCCTATTTTGAGAAGCAACAATCTCAAAAAGAAGCTATTAATGCTCTTCCCCTTTACCCAAATGAACAGATTATGTGGGATGAAAGTGTTGTACCTAGCATAAATTACTCAGGAGAAGGCTGTTTAGCATTGCCAAAGCTGAACTTACAGTTCTTAACACTTCATGATTATCTTCTTCGAAATTTTAATCTTTTTAGACTTGAATCAACATATGAGATACGTGAAGACATTCAGGAAGCCGTTCCACATCTTCTTGCATATATTAATAATGATGGAGAAACTGCTTTTCGTGGTTGGTCAAGAATGGGAGTGCCAATCAAAGAATTCAAAATTTCTGAAGTTAAACAACCTAACATTGGAGAAGTCAAACCATCATCTGTGACTGCAGAAGTTACTTATAGTATTTCCAGCTACAGAGCACAGATTAGATCAGAATGGGATGCACTCAAAGAACATGATGTATTGTTTTTACTATCTATTCGCCCTTCATTTGAGCCTCTTAGTGCAGAAGAAGAAGACAAGGCTAGTGTTCCACAGAAGCTTGGCCTACAATATGTACGTGGATGTGAAGTTATTGAGATTCGGGATGAGGAAGGAAACCTTATGAATGATTTTTCTGGAAGGATTAAACGTGATGAGTGGAAACCACCAAAAGGGGAACTGAGAACAGTAACTGTGGCTTTGGATACAGCACAATATTACATGGATGTAAGTAACATTGCCGAGAAAGGGGCAGAAGATGTTTATGGTACATTTAATGTGTTGATGAGGAGGAAGCCAAAAGAAAACAATTTTAAAGCCATCTTAGAATCGATAAGGGATTTAATGAATGAATACTGTATTGTTCCTAAGTGGTTGGAAAACATTTTTCTTGGTTATGGGGATCCTTCTGCTGCACAGTGGACTAATATGCCTGATCTATTAGAGACAGTAGATTTCAAAGATACTTTTGTTGATGCTAATCACTTGAAAGAAAGTTTTGTGGATTATGAGGTGAGTATTTTGTTTTCAAATTCATAAAATTTTTGTTGCATGGGTGTGGTTGATGTTTTTCATTTGGAATTCTTGTATGAAATTTTGGTGCTTATGGGATTTCCCCTCACTCTATCCTTCAGGTGTTTTTCATTAATTCCAATGGCACAGAAAATTTAAATCCAAGGCCTCCTTTTAAGATCAAGCTTCCGAGAACACTCAAACCAAGCAATGGATCTCTTACTGGGAATGCTATGTCAACTGCTGGTGCAACAAATGGTATCGATACGGCTGATACTAATAATCAGAAAGAAACACTAATTATTGAGGCATATACTCCTCCAGATCCTGGTCCTTATCCTCAAGACCAGCCTAAACAAAATTCAGTTAGATTTACCCCTACTCAGGTGCATTCAGCTCTTGATCTCAAGCATATATGTTCACTTTTCAGGCTTACTGTTAGCTTTCTTCTCACATATACATTCCACGTCCTATCACATACTGATTTTTGTTTTTATCTTACTCTGCTTCTAGCTTCCCTAACTGTAGGTGATTGTGATTATTTGACCAAAATTCAATTTATTTATGTGGCTAATTTGATTCACCTGGAATGTACAAATACTGTGGTTGTGTTTTGATAGAAGTTCTGGAGCTAACCTACTTAGGTTTGCAACTTGTACATTGATGTCATAGCATTCTGTTAGGTATCCCTGTATAAGACACAAGAAACAAAGGGGAAGAAAGTATTGTTTTCTATATTCAGTAATTCTGAGTTCTTAAAAATCAGAATAAAGAACCAAAATCAGAGAGAATGTAAGTTCCTCTGCCCTCCAAAAGTTCCTAGGTCATTCCTCCTTGGCTCATGTAATTCTCCTCTTACTCCCTTTGTTCCCTCTCTCTTCTAATGAAAAGATATCCCCATGATTTCGCACCTGCCACATCAGCCATTCTGTTATTTCAGAATCAAGGATGTGTTCTTGTGGGCCCCCAAGTAATGGGTTTCCACTTCTTCCTCTCATAAACCTGGTGGGTTTTCCTACTCTGCCTTTGCACTCCTTCTCCTTCATTCGTATAACATTCTTTTCATTTGATTTAAAAAACAGTGTTTCTGTTTCTTGATTGGTTATGTAATGTAGTTAACATCACATTTCATGTTCTGTTTCCCTTTAGTATTGTGGGTAATGTGAAATGGATAATTAGTGAGGTGTGCTACCTTTTTAAAAGTTTTGACAAGAACAAGGAGCCCATGGTTCTATAACAATGTGGAATCTATGTAGTTTTCTCATGCATTTGGTAGAGGATGACCCATATTTTCTAAGCTTTCTCAGTACTCCGTGTTACAGAATAAGATTATGTTTACCTTCCTTATGTGGTGCTCTGTCTATGGTTGTTCTGCTACTTTGCAAAGAAATTGGACTGTTTTTATTTTTCTTGCTACATTAGCTTTCTGTCAGTACCTGCAGCTGGATAGAGCAAGTAAAGGAAAACCTGGTTCACCCATTTTATAAAAATTGTGCAGTTTCTTGTTTTTCCTTTCTCTCTGCCTACAGTTCAACTGCAGAAGATAAAAAATCCCCATATACATTTCCTACCATTTACTTTATCATATTTTTTCCATCTCTGAGTACAGGAGTATTATTAATGATAATGTTGAATGTTTCTGTCAAGCAGGTTGAAGCAATTATATCTGGCATTCAGCCTGGTTTAACCATGGTTGTGGGGCCACCTGGTACAGGAAAGACTGATACGGCTGTACAAATTCTGAATGTTCTTTATCATAATTGTCCTTCTCAAAGAACCTTGATAATTACTCATTCAAATCAGGCTTTGAATGACCTGTTTGAGAAGATAATGCAGGTGAGATTTTATTTCTCCTCCTCACACGTTTTGTGATTTGAATTTGATTAAAATTTAGCAGTCAATGGCCTAGTATATGAAATTATTAATATGTACGTATTTTGAGGGAGGGAAGCCTTGAAGCAAGGGTAAGTTTACTTTCTTGTGGTCTAGAGCTCAGTGGTTTAAACATCTATTGGAGATAACCTTGTATTGGCTCACGTACTACAATCTTTGTACTATGTATGTGGTATGATTTTTGGTAATTAATTGAGGACTACATCCTGCCCAACCTTCTTATATAATCAATTTATAAGATGAGGATTACATCCCGCTTATATATTACAATCTGACTTTATTTCTAGTCAATGTGGGATTTTGCAACACTTCCAATGAATAGAAAGACAGGCAAACAATATTCTAATTGGGCACTGACAAACAAAGTGGAAAATATGGAAACTGTTGGAAGTCCCACATCGACTAGAGATAAGGTCAATTTATAATATATAAGTGAGGTGCAGACCTCACCTTACAAGCCGATTTTGTGGGGTTGAGTTAGGCTTAAAACCCACTTTCTAATAGAAACAATATTACCAGATGGATTTATCTTAGCTGGTTCATGTATTTTTCATAGTTGAAAACACTAAAAGGACCACTCTTAGAAAGTAGACTTTAAACTTAACTTAGTCTTACAAAACCTGGCTTTAAGGTGAGATTTACACTCATTTAGTCTTACAAAACCTGGCTTTAAGGTGAGATTTACACTCATTTATGTACTATGGTTTGGTTATATTTCTAGTTGATATAAGATCTTTATCATATCCCCTCACATCGAGGACCAAATATCTATGGTGTGGAAATTAAATTTTATGGGTGACTTGATAGTGGTAGCATGACATGCCAATAGTTAGGGTATCCTAACACAACTTCACAAGTTGGACATGTATGGTTAAGTTTGCACCATTTATTTGTTATAATTTGGTCACATCTCTAGACAATGTGAGATCTCCAACTCCTACACCTAGCTAACAAATACGTATTGAAAAAATAAGTTAAACTATTCTAACAAGTTAACCTGTTCAAAAACGTTAAACAATTCCTACAATGGAAGAAAAGGTAGACGAACTACTTCATCCCGTATGAACTCTAGAGGCAATACTTAACACCAACTGACAATCCTTTGGAACAAATCAAATATACGAAAAACAATTCCAAAGTAGGGAGTAATATATATGAGCAGTTTTGGTGCCAGCATGGCATGTTTCTCTTAAGTATTTTGTACTCCAACGCCAATGTGGAAGTTGCAGAGAACTTCAAGGGAAACTCTGATAGTGAAAAATGACTTTGTTGCAGATTGAAGTACATTTGGAATGATCTCTGGAATTTCTCTTTCAACTTCTGATAAAACTTCTGAGCATATTAGTTTTCTATCTTCCACTCAGCCCTTTATCCCTCCTAACTACCAAACATATTTCCATATTTCCCGTTCGTTGCAGCTTAAAATTTTTTTTAGGCTTCATCATTTATGTTTTTTTTTTTCATTAATCTGTTATTTTGTTACTGTCTTTATTTTCAACCAAATATTTAGTTTTCTTGAAATTGAACCCGGTTTTAGTATTGTTTTTCTTGTTGGGAATAACCTTTTCTATTGAGAGGGTTCTGACTTTGAACTTTTTAACTTATTTTTTTATTAATTCTTTGTCTTCTTCATCTAAGTTTAACACATGTTTCAATTTAACTCTTTTTGTTTTAGAGAGATGTTCCTGCACGGTATCTTCTTCGACTTGGTCAAGGAGAACAAGAGCTAGCAACTGATCTTGATTTTAGTCGGCAAGGTCGCGTTAATGCAATGCTTGTTAGGCGGTTAGAATTGCTGAGTGAAGTAGAGAGGTTGGCAAGATCTCTTCAATTACCAGAGGATGTGGGTTACACTTGTGAAACTGCAGGATACTTTTGGTTACTTCATGTTTATTCACGCTGGGAGCAATTTCTTGCTGCTTGTGCTGAGAATAAAGAGAAGTCAACATTTGTTCGAGATCGTTTCCCCTTCAAAGAGTTCTTCTCTGATACACCCAATCCCGTATTTACAGGTGAGTCTTTTGAGAAAGATATGCGGGCTGCTATGGGGTGCTTTCGTCATCTTAAAACCATGTTCCAAGAACTTGAAGAGTGCCGGGCTTTCGAATTACTTAAGTCAACTGCTGATAGGGCTAACTACTTAATGACAAAGCAGGCTAAGATTGTGGCAATGACTTGCACCCATGCAGCTCTTAAGAGGAAAGATTTCCTCCAGTTGGGTTTTAAGTATGACAACTTGTTAATGGAAGAAAGTGCCCAAATTTTAGAAATTGAGACTTTCATTCCAATGTTACTCCAGCGGCAAGAGGACGGTCATGCACGGCTTAAACGTTGTATTCTGATTGGTGATCATCACCAGTTACCTCCTGTTGTGAAGAATATGGCTTTTCAGAAGTACAGTCACATGGATCAGAGTCTATTTACCAGGTTTGTCCGGTTGGGCATTCCTTACATTGAGCTAAATGCTCAAGGAAGAGCCAGACCAAGTATAGCTAAACTTTACAATTGGAGATACAGAGAATTGGGAGACCTTCCTTCTGTAAAGGAAGAAGTCATATTCAAAAGGGCAAATGCTGGATTTGCTTATGATTATCAGTTAGTGGATGTTCCAGATTACCTTGCTAAGGGGGAGACGACTCCATCCCCTTGGTTTTACCAAAATGAGGGAGAAGCAGAATACGTTGTCAGTGTCTATATATACATGCGTCTTTTAGGGTATCCTGCAAATAAGATATCCATTTTGACTACATACAATGGTCAGAAACTTCTCATCCGAGATGTTATAAATAGGAGATGTGTTCCATATCATTTCATTGGTCCTCCAAGCAAGGTATCTTTCTCATTCTTTACTTATAGTTTATATTTTAGATCAAAATAAAATGGTTTTCTTTAATGCAAGGTGGTGTTAATTTTGGGTTCTTGGTTTCTGAATATGACTTTACAATTATTTTTCATATTAGGGTGTATTATATTTCCCTCTCTTGATAGACATTTTACCTAGATGAAATGTGCTACACTTTTTCCATTTTGCTTAAATGAATCTTTAAGTAGTTGCAAACTATTATGGATGAGGCTCTCCCTGACACTTCTCCTTTCCCTTTCACTTTCTGTCACCAACTACTAATTTTAATGCCTTATTGAGTTTTGGATTTAAGAAGATGTAATGATGTTTTAGACATGCCTGTTATCAGCTTTAGAACGTTTTTACCTATATTCTTCATTTCATCTTCTAAACTTCCCAATTTGATAGTAGGGTTCAGATTACATTGCAGATGATGCTGTTGAAATTGTATAAAGAAAAATACCTGCAAGTAGCTTGTTTACCCTAGCCCATATTCATTTTTCATGGGAGGAGTGGGTAATTTTTAAAATTGGAGGGGATGGGAAGGGTAGTGTCAGTGTTTTTCAAGGAAGGTTATTTTATTTTTGGTAAATATATTTTGAAAACCACACCACAAAAACTAGCTATTGTAGTTGGAGAGCCTAAAGCCTTGTAAAACCCCATGTTAGATTCCCATACTTCCAATGTGGCACTCAAGTCGTACCTTGCATACTAATACCATTTTTTTTATATGATGTTTGAAATTGTTGTACATTTTTGAAGTTTTGATTCTTAATTATGTCAGTTTTCTATAAATGACTGCTCTCAGGTTACTACAGTAGACAAGTTTCAAGGTCAGCAAAATGATTTTATATTGCTATCTCTTGTTCGTACTCGATTTGTTGGTCACCTACGTGATGTTAGAAGATTGATTGTTGCAATGTCACGTGCTCGACTTGGTTTGTACGTCTTTTGCCGTCGTTCCCTTTTTGAACAATGCTATGAACTGCAACCAACATTTCAGCTGCTTCTTAAAAGACCTGACCACCTTGCCCTTAATTTGAATGAAATTACATCATATACTGAACGAGATGTTGAAGATCATGGACCTAAACATATACATCTTGTCAGTGGCATTGAGGAGATGGGGAGTATCATAGATAGTCTGTATCAGGTATGTCTCACATCTCATAATACAAGAAAATGTTCTCCATTTATCTTCAGTTACTCTGATTCTTTTCGTGCTTTTTTCTAATAAAATAAATTCATCCAGACCGAAAAGTTTAGAAAATCGGGCCAAGGAGTTTACAGTGAACTTTATTTTCCATTTTTTCTAAACGTTATGCCTGAAGTATTCCGATGAGATGTTTATTGTGGGATAATGTTGTTTACGCTAGCTTATTTTAATAAGCGCTGAAGTTTCGTTGTACTCCTTTACTTGCCATAGGTTATATTCTTTCTGGGTTTTATTTCACAAAAAGACTCAATGATTTTTTCTGCATATTTCCAGGTAAAGTTGAGACAGGAATTTCATCAAAATGAGCCTTATTCTGGTCAAGTAGAAGCATCAGAAAATAACGAAAACAGCATGGACATCCCAGAGCAAGCGGAGGACAGTGATATGCCACAACAAGCAGAGGACACGCCACACGAAATCAAGGAGGCTATAACTGTCGATAACCACGTGGCTGAAAATATCCCACCCGAAAACAGCGCGGAGGATGTTACCATGGTCGATAACAGTGATGGTGTTGCGAAGGAGGAGACCCGCGAAGGTGCTTCTAAGTAAGCAAGCATCCAATGCACTTCTGTTTATGTTAAGTTACATAACCGTAGGTCATGCCATTTATTTTCTGTCTAGATAAATCAGTATGTAGCAATGGGAAATCAGATTTTTTTTTATGGGAAAGGTGTGGAAGAATTTGAGTTTGTACCAATTGTAGTCAGTATATGGAGATGCCATGCCTAGAGGAAAGCAATATTTTCCTTTAAATTTTGATAGACTACGATGAATTTGCTGTAGATTGAATGTCTCACCTGATTAAGATTTTTGTCTCTGTATCTTAGTTCCGCAGAAAGAAGGATATGCAGATCTCTTACTATGCTGTACAGTAACACCAACATTCACTAGTGTAGTATAAGATGACGTTTATGTAACTTTCGTTCTTTTTGTTAAAAAGGGAAAAACTGTGGATATTTTTTTTTTGTCACCATAAGATATCGTGCAAACTAGTGTTGATTCAAGTTGGATTAGACTAAAAAGAAATTAAAATTTTGATACGGGTAAATTTTGAGTTTGACTCACTAAAAATCTGATTTATGTTGGTGAAACTTGTGATTTATGTTGGTGAAACTTGTGATAAGTCGAATTGGTTAATTTATTTAATTTTTTTAATAAGTATTTTTGTTGAATTAATTATTTACAAAATATTAAAATAGAGTCTGACATTATTTTCGTATGGAATAATTAAGTAACATGAAATTTTTAAAAGTTTTCTTGGATAGATTTTGTAATATTTTTGTATAAATGAAAATGTTTAATTGACCATAAATATAATTTAAGATTTTTTTTCATTTTTTAAAATTTGAATTAGAAATATTTTTTTGTTTTTTTTTGGAATTGAAAAAACAAAATTTATAATCAAGGAGCGATAGAATCCGTTTGATCTATTAATCTATAGGTCATATTAATTTGTAGTAGGTCATACATTAAATGAATAACATAATTTTAGTAAATGTAGTAATTTCACAAACATTACAGATAGAAGGGGAAAGAAAGTTCTGTTTTTCATAAAAAAAAAAAAACCTGAATGACTAACGGTTAATATTTATAGAAAACTGCAAAAATATATTAATAATTATTATTTTTTCATGGATTGCAATCGGATGAAAGTTAGGTAAAATATAATCGATAAGATTTATCAATAGACATATTTTTCAATAATTATTAATGGATATAATATTCAATAATTACTAATGAACATATTTTTTAATAATTATTAAAGATTATATCTGTCGATAATACTAATAGATATATTTGTATATACGAGACGTAGAAATATATCTGTTGATAAAATATGTTAATAATTAATATGGCAATTTCTAATTTAATAGACTTGTATTCTAAACACACAATTAGATCTACTAATCTTATAATATCAGACAATCCAAACAAACATTAATTAGATTCAGACAATTTTTTTTTTCTAAGTAACCTAAAGAAACATTAATTATAATATCAGACAAACATCACATTATGTTTATAAGACAGTCTAAATAAACATGAAATTTTTAAAATATGTTTGTAATAATGTATATATCCACATATAATAAAAATACACGCAATAATGTAAAAAGAAATCTTAGAAATCTATATAATAATAAAAATTATATTCTTCTTAACGGTCTTATTGTTGTTGGGATTGTAATTAGATTCAGGTGAAGTAGACTAGAGTGAATTATTGCACTAAGACAGTTGAAGACACGTCTGTGCATCTTGAGACAAGAATCTCATAACTAAATTTTTCATTTTATCAGACTTGCAGTGGGTAATTATCATTGATAATTTTTTTAGTGTTCATTCTCACATTAGAAAGTTGTGTTTAAAAGAAATAATTTCATATTTTAAAAATTTATTCATTAGATTATCAGATTTGAAAAATTGATATGGAACACGCGCTATTTTTTTACCATTTTAATTTAATTTAATATATATATATATATATATATATATATATATATATATATATTGTATATTAAGAATATTAGTTTTATGTTTATAATTTATTTTTTACCCTGTGGTTTCATAAAGGAAATGTTATAACTATCGTTATTTTATATTATTTTTTTTATTTTGATAATATAATAACTTTTGATTTTATTTCGTTCACTATTAGTTTTTTTATCTTATTAAGAAAAAAAATACTTTAAATATACTATTATATATCCATTAAATATTGATATTTCATATATTATCGACAAGTTATTAATATCCATTTATGTTTTGTAAATTAACATATTCAAAAACTAGTCAACATAATAAATATTTTAACTACACAGTTTAGTTTATAAAAAGTATATTATAAACAATAATTTCAACTAACTTATTAAAATAAGTTGAAAAATATTACATAATTATATACAAAAATTAAAATTTTGGACTTGATTTTGTTATGAGCCTACTGCCTATGTTTAGGGGTAAGGTTGGTAGTAGAGACAATGACTACAATAATTATGTTAACAAGTTGTGGTCACTTAAAAAATAACATAATACTCATTCCGTCTCTATTTATAAAGACATTATTCAGAAAATTGTCTGTCCTTTTTTATAATAACTTTTGCAATCACATCATATATTAATTAATATTTTCTTACAATGTTTTACTTAAGCATTTGAAATAAATGATAAATGATTTATCAATTTAATTTAAGAATGATTATATATAAAAGTATGTGTTTGTGTGATTCAATTTATATTTCATTTTATAAGGTAATTCTCTAGGATTGTATGTATATTTTTGTGTGAGAGATTTGTATTATAAGTTCATAGGGTAGAAAATTTATTTTCTTAAGATAATATCAAAATTATCAAAACTTTATCTAATTAAGTTTGTTAGTTTATTATGTCATTTGTTACGAGATCTTTCTATTTTAACCTTTGATATCTTTGATATGAGAGAGTATATTAAAGATCACATATAATTTGGTTAAATTATAATATATGTTTTTTACTGTAATTTATTTTTTGAATTATTCAATGCGATCCTTTTATTTTATTTTGTTTTAATGTAATATTTATTTTTGTTAAAAAGAATTATTATGGTTCCTTATATTAGAATTATGTTGAAACTGTTTATAAATGAACTAAGGTGCTTAATTAGGAGCAAATGACTATTGCATTTGTTCCTTTCTCCATCGTCGTTATCACTCCTTTTCATATGAAGATTGTTGTGTTCTGCATGCATATTTTTGAAGTTGAAATTCTCAACTATTAGTGATAATATTTTTCTTTTGTTCTTGATGTTAAATATGAATATTCCGAATTATGGAGTTGGATGAAGATGATGAATTCACTAAGAACTAAGATACTTACCGTAACATTACATTACACGTAATATTTTTTTTAACATTGGAAATATATATTATTCTTGATGAAAATGGAATATTCTAAGTAATCATTTCTAAAATAAAACCCTTTAAGGTTTGTTATTATCCTATAGTCATTTGGAACTATGACACTTTTGGGACCATGAAGAAGATTCCAAAATCTTGTAAATAAAAATAAATGGTAAGTAAAATATTGAATTTTTTAAGTCATTGCTTATTGTAATTATAATTATAGGCCACTTTTAAAGTATAGTCAACCTTAAAAAAAAAAAAGAAAGAAAAATGAATTACGTTTATGGTGGTGGTTGGTGCAATAGAACTTCATTCTGGTGATACTTTAAAGAACTAAAAAGTGCAAAGATAATTAATTAGAGACATGAACCTTTTGTTATTAGTTATTCTTTTAAAGAAAGATTTAGTTAGTTATTCTTTTGTGATTTCAGAAACATGATTTTGGAGAGAAACTTGAGTTTGAATTTGTTTATAGAATTTTGATAAATTGTGGGATTATGCAAACCTCACAAGGAAAAAGAAAATGAAGAATATGTCACTTCAAACAAAGGATGTCTCACACTAATTCATTATTTAAATAAAACAGAAAGAGTTTTAAACCACAAAAGATAAATGCTCTCAAATAAAAAGGAAAATAAATTTTCTATCCATTTAAAAGTAAGTACAAAGTGTATCATGCTTATTGTCAACTATTTAAAACCTTTTCTCTAATATACTTTTTAAATATTGATGTTTAAAGTCAATATAGATAAATATGTTCTTATGAACACTTGTACAAAAATTCATTAGCTCTTATAGAATACAATAATTACGACAACGTGTATATTTTTTGTATTCCAAACTCCTCAAACATAATATCTAATTTTCTTAATACATGTAGTTTGGCAATCATTTAATACAAGTTCTAATAAATGAATGAAAATTTTATTATTTCACCTATATTTCATCTTCAAATTTACAAATTTCAAAGTGGATAATAACCATATAAATCTAGATCATAGAATACAAAATCATCACTAAACCACTCTTCAATTTAAAGAAATACTTTATAAAAGCTCTCATTAACTTACATTATGAATAATGTATATTACCATATTATTTGTGGTAGTGGTTGGTATGTATACACAAGTTCATTATAGCAATGCTTTAACACAAGAAAAAGTGCAAAGATAATTAATGAGAGGCCAATAGCTTTTGCTGTTAGTTTTATAATTGTGAGTGAGAGGTGGTTGGTTTTGATTGGATATGGAAGGTAAATAGTGACTTCGGACATTGTCTTACCCTTTTTTATTTTCACATTAATGTCCTTTTCTTCTTAACAATAGTTTATCTCCTTTTTTGTTGGAAACCTTGTGCATTATAAAAATATTAATTATTCATGGAGGATCATGCATGTTAATCACCTCCATTTGATTAATTAGATGAAACTTTTACACTTATGGTGTTCTAAAAGAAATATAATTGGATAATCACTTCAAAATAAGATAAAAAGCTGATGATGATGGATTGCGAATCTGTGGTGCCGTCCATCCAATCACGCTTCCTATTTCTCATCTTATTACAAACTAATTTTAAATGACGTCTCCATATATATCACTTTCATGGCTATAGATTACTTAATTTATGTCTTAATTTTAAAAATTAGAAGAAAAAAACATGCATCCTAACAGCCTTTTTCTTCCCATTTTTTAAAACAAAAAGTGTAAAAACTACGACATGATCATAAAAAATGCTTAACCTTTGTCTTCACGTAATTCATAATATAACCAATCATGTTGTAGTTTCGTTTGACACTTTTGGTTTTTAGTGACACTTTCTAGATACTAATAGTGCAAACCAGACAATCAAAAGAAGATTCTTAGAAAGGGGATTCAATGTCACCAACCTTATACATAGTGGACTCGAACTCTTATTAATTGTAAAATCAATGACTTCTATATCATTTTTCTTTAATTTTAATCCATCCATTTCCATATTTTGATTGGATTAAGTTAGTTCTTTTCTTATCTTTTTACTGTAGATGATTACAATATTATTATAAAATTGAGTAGACAAGTCATTTACTTTATTCTCAAATTATAATATTTAAGAAATATAATCACGATCCAATAAACATATTAAAATGTATAGCTAAACAAAATTTATTAAGTCTTTTCATTTTGAAATCACTAATATGTAAAAAGGCTTCTAACGTGTCTATTACGTCTCAATTTTGATGAAATCGAAACATAAAAAAGTACGGTAGCATTTATGCAATTTTCACGAACATATAAATATCAGTTAAAAAAAACAAAGTCATATATAGTTTTTGGTTTCGGTTAAAAAACAACTTAAGTCTAAAGGGGTGTCAGATAAGTATAAATTTGACCTTTTCATTTGACAATACTCTGAACAAGGTCTATGACTTTAGTTCTTTTCAGAACTGGTGGCATAGGATCCTGACATTCCCACCTACAGAGCGATATTTTAAACTGTTCAGATTTTTAACAGGTATTTGACTTTGATTCTTTTTAGAAGTGACACCATATAGTCTTTATGCTTCAATTTCATGAAGACTCGAGACCAAATGTGCGAACCAAATTTCAAAAATGCCACCAAAAGTTTTATTTTTTAATTATTTCGGAAGGCTTTAGGCAATAATTCTTAGTAGAGCTGATGCCATAGACCAATTATTGCTTTGGTTGCAAAAATAATCGATGCAATATGTGTTTTTAGGATAAAAAATAACAAAAATTTGGTATTATGATTATTATTTATGATGATGTACGTCAACGGTTCGTGTTGATCTTATAAATGCAACTAGTATTCTCCAATGAATACTCACTTAATACTCATCAAATATATATCTCATACTCATACTCATTGATCCTAAACTCTTACTAACTGATTATCGGAGAGTTTTTTTAGGTGGATTTCTCCCCTTTGAGCAACAAAGAATTCCATTCCGACCAACAAGAGCTTTCAAGTCACTGCTAGGGTCTTTCCACATGTTTGCAAATTCACGTTCAAAATCCCAATAAGATCATTCGGTGTCCACCATGGGACCCAAGTAAAACTTTATCTTGTCTCCACGTATGAAATTTGTCGTCTTTCCCTCTTTGGTTGCTAGCCATGCTAGGTGTTGATTTGTGAAAACAAGCGAGGCTCACAAGCATGGGCCACACTAACATGAGAAGCTTTGATGGTCCTAAATATCGTCCTTCGTCTCAATAATGTTGATGTCATTGGGAACGTGGATGCCATCATCCCATCTTTGCCCCTCGTAAGTAAAATGTGTCTGTATTCTTTATATACTTGCTAATGATGTGGGTATGGAGGACCAAGATAAGAAATCATTGCAGTACAAGAAGATGCTTCTATTCGACCCATCGACAAGCTCTTGCCCAGGTTTGAGAGGGTGTTGAAAGCAATCATCATCATCATTTGCGAAAAGTGAAAAACTGGTTTAGTAAAACCAATCCCCATGCTATTGCAACTACCACTACTTGGAGATCGATTTTCTTAGGGTTTATTTCAGCAACTAGGATAGCGATGTCGTCGAATTCAGTAACGAAGTCACCACCTGAGGTAAAGCTCAACCATCTCATGAGATGTAATACAACCTGATGGCGACCATTCAACAAAAATAGTGAATAACATAAGCAATACAATACCGAGTTTGAGGCCTTGTGTGCTAAAAGACAAGTAGACCTCTAATAACTCTAAGGGCTTCCATGAGATGGAATACAATCCACTGGTGAACCTTAAACAGAACAACAAACAACACAAGCAATATGATACTTAGCTTGAGGCCTTGCACACTCAAATACGACGGACCTCCAAGGACTCCAAGGACTTTAGTAGAGGTTGACTGGCCTAGAGAATGAGAGATCATCTCCCTAACCTTGGTGGGACTCCCGTTTGGACGAAACACAACCCACCAGCTCAACGAGGTTCATGTGGGAGTTGAGACTTCTCTCCTTAATGTCGGGCTCAAAGAGATTGAAACAAGTCATTCCGACATAAAATAGATGAAACACACAAACGCTCTCACGACTCCGAACGAGAGCACGAAAGGCAAAAACGTCGCAACCTATGCCGAGATGTAGAATTCGCAGAGTCGTAGAATTCCATATAGCATCCCAGAAAGCGAATAAACCAATAAGAATCAGGTGAGTGGTAGCCGATTTGCTTGGCATAAATCCTGAAGAGCTCAAAGCAAATCAACTTGGCTTATGACCAAGGAGACTCGTGGATAATCCTACCACTCAAGATGAGACTGTAGCTAAGATAGAGATTCAACAAAGTCTCAGAGACCTTCCAAAGATCTCGACAAATGTGTATACTAGGAAGGACATAAGACTTCTCGACCACACCACTAGACACCAGGGGTCGAAAAACAAAACCAACCCAACCCATTTAATCCTAGACCGATATTGACCAACCAAAAATGAGTTAGGTGAGATTAGTCTACCAATTAAAAAAGAATTAAACTTTACAACCTGACCACTCTAGGGCTGGCCCAACTCACTATAGGCTTGCTCATAATCCCTTAAATAACATGTTTCTTTAAAGATCTTTATATATAGGGGTTTGTTAACACGCGTACGCCTGTTTTTCAGTTGGTACGTTTTAACAATGTGTACCGGATTATAGTAGACAAAAATACCCTCATTTATCATGGATTCTATGTTTTAAGGTCAAGGATATTTAAATAATTTTCATTCTCAAAACTAAAAAAAAAAAAAGAAACCCCGAAACCCTTACTCACCTTCCTCATTCCTCTCAACCAAGCTCTTTCATCTCTCTCACTCCAACATTTTATCTGTCATCTTTATTGCCCCAATTGAAAAAAAAAATTCAGAAACCCTTGCCTAACCCTAATCCACCTTCCTCACTTATCCAATTTGTTTCTCTCTCGTCTCCATACTCTCCCTTAGCCACACACAACAACCCGTGACATTGCTCTTGCTCTGTTCGTTCATTTGGAGGATGTGTTATATATTTTCCCTTCTTATTATTATTAAATTTCATTTTTAAATTAAATCATGTAAATAAAACCTTCATAAATCAAGTAAATTTTCATATATTATTTACACATCTACACCACATTTGATTAT
>NW_014543261.1:738370-851307 GCF_000741045.1 Vigna radiata var. radiata | reverse complement strand
TATATATATATATATATATATATATATATATATATATATATATATATATATATATATATATATATATATATATATATATATACACACGCAAAATATAATATACCTTTTACAAATAACTTTAAATTAAATTATTTTTTTCAAAATTTAACTTAAGAATTAAAAAAATTATTCACATATATTATTTAAATAAATTTGGTATTAATTAAAAAAATGTTTTATATTGAATTTATATAAGTAAAAATCGACGTAACTAATGTATATCTTAAAAAACTCTAAAATATGAACTAATAATTTTTTTATACAGGCTATTGAATGATATAAAGAATGAGTAAGTTGTATTAATATAGTCGTTTATATTTATATATTTGGGTCCATTTTGTGCATAATGAGCTTATTAAGACAAAGTTATAATAATGTGATCGAAAGCAGTCAAATTTCAACCTTGTCGTAAACCAAAATATATGTGTTCGTTTTCCACCATTGAAAACGTCCTCATAATGTTAGCATGCAATACCTTGTGATGGACCACACTACTCCCACTTGCACCCTTTTTCAACCATTTACAAACATCAGCATATCCTTCAATATATAACTCTACTCATCATCAAACACAACAATTCCTTTCTTCTCTCTCTCTTTCTGAAACAATCAATGCTACCAAAATGTTCCCTATAACATATCCAAAATCTCCAAAGGGTATATCCTCTTGCACGTCACATTAAATGAACTGTTCCTCCTATTCTCATCAGTTTCTCACTCTTCTCATCTATTAACTTGTCATGTCATTCTGATCATTTTCCTGTCTGTCGCCAAAAGTAGCACAAACAACTGTTTCTTACCATGACCGGAAAGCTAACTGAAGTAAGTATACATATTCATTTCTAATTTCTTACCTATTCTTTACTTACATGAATCCGTTTTTGCATGTACAATTTCCTTAGTTCATGTGGCCAGCATTAGTCGCTAATAAGATACTCAACAAGCGAGTGGGAAGCAGCAATTTTATAGCAGATTATCCAAGTAACACAGAACCCCTGTTGGCTAATGTTCACTCATCACTCAGACCCAGAACAATTCTTAATGATCACAAAGATACACAAAAGTACAAGTAAGAATTACAACATCATATATTAATTCTATGTGTCTTATTATATATCCTTCTCACAACTCCCTCACTGCACATAAGAAGGATGAAATGCAGTATCTTAATATATGTGTTTCTGAAATGATCTTTCTTTAATGATTTAAGGATTTTTGTGAGCACATGGAACGTAGGTGGGGTTGCCCCAGATGAAGGAGTGAACATGGAGGATTTGTTGGAGACATGCAACAAGTCCTGTGACATCTATGTACTAGGGTATGAAAAATGAGGTTCATTTGATAATTCTTTAGTATCATGCATGTGGTGCAACATCCTTAATTGTTTGTTTTCAACTGTTTAGGTTTCAAGAAATTGTGCCTCTGAAAGCATCCAATGTGTTGGGGTATGAAAACAGTAAGATCTGTACAAAGTGGAACTCCATGATCAGAGAAGCCCTGAACAAGAACACACATGACAGGGATTTAAAAGATGAAAAGAAAAAGAATTGCTGCAAAAAGGAAGAAATAGAAAATGATAGTCCAGGTCCACAAGATTTTCAATGTATCATTAGCAAGCAAATGGTTGGTATAATGATATCTGTATGGGCTAAGAGACACCTTCGTCCATTCATTCAACATCCAAGTGTCTCATGTGTCGGATGTGGCATCATGGGCTGCTTAGGGAACAAGGTTACCTAACCAAACCCCACTTATTCATAATCATATTCATTACCTTATAATTAATTACCTTAACTGGTTTTACACCTTGCAGTTTTAATTATATGCTCATCATCACTGTCAACATCAACTTCATTCAGTGTCCAAATTCTCTCCTTTCAGTTGGTTAGGAATAATAATTATAAGTCTTCCTGGTTAAGTTTATTTAACTTTTCTACTGTGACTGATTTGATTTTGCAGGGTTCTGTGTCTGTGAGATTTGTGTTACATGAAACAAGCTTTTGCTTTGTGTGTGGTCACCTAGCTTCTGGAGGGAGAGAGGGAGATGAGAGGCACAGAAACTCTGATGTTTCTGAAATATTTTCAAGGACAAGCTTTCCTAAAGGTCCTTTGCTTGATCTGCCAAGAAAGATTCTTGATCATAAGTAAGTAAGCAATGAAACAAGGTCCCGACATTGTTAATTGCAAACCCTCCAACTAATCAACCTCAATAATTGATTTTTCGTTTTATTTTAATAGTAATTGGGTTCCTTTCCCAACAAATCATGAAAACAAGGTTCCAATATTGAATAACTTTTTTTGTTGTTTTTTATTTTTTATGGCTGTTAAATTAAAGAATTTGCTACTTAATCGCCAGTTGAAACCATCATTGTATGTTTCCAGCTTTTGAATTTGTCCTACTAAACATTGAAGGCCGCCAAAACACTTAGAATATTATTCTTTGTTGGCTCTTTTGTCTGTAACTGAAGAAGGACTGTGAGTTAATTAATTAGTGAAAAGTTGCAAAGAGGTGTCAATTAGAATAAAACACAAGACATTTGCACCTATCAGTATCCACAGACATAGAAATATATATGATTAAAAAGATAAAACCATTTGACCTCTTTACTCAATATTAAATTAGAATTTACTTTCTGCCGACTTTTAACCATTTTGTTAATTTTACTCAATATTCAAACAGAATTTAGTTTAAATTACTTTTACTTTGACTTACAAGTTGTATTACTTTAAGCATATTTAGCTAATGATATGAGCATGTTGTGCAGCCACGTAATACTGCTGGGAGATTTAAACTACAGAATTTCTCTACCAGAAGAAACAACACGCTTACTTGTTGAAAATGAAGACTGGGACTCCCTACTAAAACATGATCAGGTGTGTCAATCCATGAATAAAAAGTACAAATACACAAACATATTAGAGTATAACCTTGATCACTCATTTTAATTATATGACGAAGGTTATCTTCTTAATTATACTCTCTTACACTTCTTACGTTTTATTTGGGAAATGAACATTAACTGTATGTTCTCTAACTTGATTGAATCAATGAAATTGAAGCTAATGATTGAAATGATGAGTGGAAACATGTTGAAAGGATGGCATGAAGGAACAATCAAATTTGCCCCAACCTACAAGTATTGCCCAAATTCTGACATGTACTATGGATGTTGTCACTGCAAAAAAGCAACAAAGAAACGAGCACCAGCATGGTAAGACATTTTCATGCCTAAATCTTGATTAAAGCTAATTAATTGTTTTTAAAACAACATTGTTCCAGCAATAAATTCTGTTAAAGAATACTGTTAAACTAAAATAATTAAGAAGTAAAGCAAATTTACACTCACTTTTTAACCTAATTATATGAATGAGTTTGGAAATTTTGATGTTATAGGTGTGACAGAATTATATGGCTGGGCAAAGGTTTAAAGCAAATTGAGTATGGTAGAAGTGAGTCAAAACTATCAGATCACAGGCCTGTGAGGGCATTGTTTATGGCAGAAGTGAGGGTTTCAGCAGCACTGAAAAGCTTTGAAAGCTTGTTTCTGTCAGAGAGATTTGAACAAATTAAGACTCACTTTGATGAAGTTTCCCACACTGATGATGACTTTGTATCTAAAAAGCAAGCAAGTTTTCGGTTGTAATGTATAATGATTAGTATAATTAGTGTTGTTATGTACATCCACGCATTTGAAAGTGTAGTTAAAGAAGAAATTGAGAAGGGAATTAATTAGATGTGATGAAGGAAATTATATATAGTTAAAGATGATGTAGCTATTTTTTAAATTATCCTGCAGAAGGTGGAAATATGTCATGCAACATTCAAATCTATAATCTATAATCCCACACATATTCTTGAAGCTTCCTATTTTCAA
This sequence comes from Vigna radiata var. radiata, assembly GCF_000741045.1. Lineage (NCBI taxonomy): Eukaryota > Viridiplantae > Streptophyta > Magnoliopsida > Fabales > Fabaceae > Vigna > Vigna radiata. The sequence goes on along the minus strand of NW_014543261.1, from coordinate 847,393 downwards.
CCAAACCAGAGTTCCATTTCTTTAATACATCTCACCAATACAATTTAACCTACTTTCATATGTTCAAGTAGTGTGGTCCTATTTATATTATTTATTTAAACCTATAGAAGTACTACCAATCTCAAAATCAAACTTTCAAGTCTTAAATATCTTTTTAGTTAACTAAATAAATGGGAGAGAGAAAATTTTAATTAATTAACTTTTTAGTCATCCATTTTCAATGTCAATAGTTACTAATTCAAACTTTTAAAATTCATTATTTTTGAACTATCAATTTTTGTATTATTTTCTTTCTTATCTTGTCTATATAATGGATCATCATGGTTACTCTTCAATTTTTTCTTATGTAATAAAAAGTTTGACAATTTTCATGAAACCTTATCGATTATTCTATCATATATTTTAAAGGAAAATGTTGTAAGATAAGAAAAACGTTTTGTGAATATAAAGATAAAAATTGCATTATTTGATGCTTTACTTTGGATTAGGAGTAATAAGGAGAAAATAAATATGAGTGATAAAAATAAATGAGAAAAAGTGAAAAGGATTATGTGTACTTTGATGGATAAAAAGAAGAATAAAAAAGAGAAATAATTCTCTTGACTTAATTAGATGAGAAAAAGTAAAGAGATATAATGTTAAAGAAAGAGAAACATGCATAGAAAAAGTGTGATTAAAATTAGTATCATAGTTAAATTTATTATTATATTATATAAACAATACCTTATAATTGATGCTATTCTTATATATTATTTTGTATGTATACTAGATTAATTTACATTGTATAATTTTTAAAGAGTTAATTATGTTATTAGTTTCTAATTTGTATTAGAAACTTTATTCTAGGTTCTCACTTGAGATTAAATCAATAACTTTGATTATTATATTTATTTTAAAAAATGGCGACATGCAAAATATATATATATATATATAACTATTGGATTCTTTTTTCTGAAATTGAAATTATGTTAACGATTTCCAGTAATTAAATCAATTGTGTCATAATTCATAAATTCAAATATTGTTATAAAAAAAAATTAAACTTTTCCCCACATGTAATTTATTTGCAAACTTAAAATTGAATAGGGTGGAGGATTCCAGCTGTATGATGTTCAAAATATAAAAGAAAACTAAGCACTAAAAATTGAAAGAAGATAATGTATAAGCAATTATTGAGCAAGTTAATGACACAACTTCTATATTTGATAGGAAGTGGGAACACCATCCTCTTGTCCTCATTGCATGAGAAGAAAAAAAAAAGAGAGATAGAAAAAAAAAATATATAGTTTTTATTTATGATATGAGCAAATGTTAAACTACATCTTCATGGAGATATCATTTTATAAAAGGGATACTATTTACACACAATGCATAGTTTCTTTTTCTTCCTTTCTATTATTTTATTACATCTATCTCTCTTCTCTCCCTATCTATGAACAAAATCTCTCTTTTATAAAATGCAAGTTGTGAGAAAAAAAATAGGGTTTATATATAGGTATGTTTGTGGCAGATAGAATTGGTTGATGAGGCGTGTAATCTTTGAACAAAAAAGTAATAAAATAAAAGGTTATATTACGTGATTATAATAATAACATAATGCTTCAACAATAATCCTATTTCTTTTACTTTCAACTTTCTTCCATAAATACTTTACAAAACCGACTTTCCCTAATGCTTCATTTTTTATCCTTATTATCATCAACTTCTTCATTCTATTCTTTGAATATTTGGCTAAAAGGAAAAAAAGAAGAAGAAGAAACTACCTACGTGTCGATGTCTAATTAGAGGGAACATGCTCACAACAACCATACAGAAAACTTTGTCTATTGTTCTTCATATCAACCCGAGTTTGCATTAATGGGCACTAGCAAAGCTTTTATAGGGTTTAAACACTTAGTTTGGATACTTGAGTTAACTTTAAGTTATATTTTAAAATATTATGCTTTAATTTAGAAATGTTTTCGTGTTTTAGATCCTATATCTACTTCATCTTTGCAAAACTTTTACACTATCAGAAAAAGATTATTGAAAGTATATGTTCTAATTACTTTTTTTATCAGCATATATGTTTTTATTACTTAGGTTTAAACCTTTTTGGTCCCTAAGTTAAGTTCTGATGTTCAGTTTAGTCCCCGTTTTTTAAAAATGTCAACCTTTAGTCCCTATGATATGATATGAAAAAATGTATCAAATCAGTCCTCATGACAGCACTTAATGAACAATAAATCACATTTTTATGAAAACTTGTGATTTATTGTTCATTAATACATTTTTTCATATCATAGGAACTAAAAGTTGACATTTTTAAAAGCGGGAACTAAACTGAACATCAGAACTTAACTTAGGGATAAAAAAGGGTTTAAACCTATTACTTATTAAAAGAAGTTATTTTAGTTTCTTTTTACATTTGTTAGTTATTTTTTATTAGTTTAGATATATTATTGAATGAAATAATTGTTAATATTATCACAAAAATTATTATGTCATCATTCTTTCATGCCATTAGAGTTTATTGTTTTTATAAGGGTTAAATATGTTTTTAGTCCCTATACTTTGAGGCGATTTTGGTTTTAGTCCATTTTCAAACTATGGTCAATTTAGTCCTTCAACTTTAGAAAACTCTGGTTTTAGTCCTTTTTACCAAATTTTTTTAACTTTATTTGTTGTTTTAAATGCATTTCTCAGATAACATTGAAGTAAAAATGTGTCAAAACAGTGTAAACAATCCAAATGCTATAATAAAACGTTCTTGAAACAACAAATAAAGTTAAAAAAATTTGGTAAAAAGGACTAAAACCAGAGTTTTCTAAAGTTGAAGGACTAAATTGTACTATAGTATGAAAATGGACTAAAACCAAAATTCCCTCAAAGTATAGGGACTAAAAATATATTTAACCCTTTTTATAATAAAAGTTGAAAACACAAGGCTTTTTTAGGTTGATTTTTGTTGCTGTCGTCCTAATTTATCCATCAGCAATTTTTAGTTAATCATTTATAAGTATAAAAAGCCATAAGTAATACCAAAGTTAATAAGTTGAATTATATTCATCATATTAAGAAATTTTGAAATTTTACTCTCACATATAGCTTAATTTGAATGTTATTGTTACCTCTTTAATTTTTAGTAAGCGTATCAAATCTTATAAATAGTAAAATGGAAAGTTTAAAAAGTTTTGGATAAAATCCACAATAAAAGTAAAACATAAAACATTAGTGTTGATCAAGCACAAAATAATTGATATACATATATAAGTAAAATACAAGAGAAATTAGTAAAACTCCAATAACAAAAAGCTTAGCTACTCATAGATAAAAGAGAAAGCAGAAATTATACAAAAATAAAAAATTAGGTTGAAGAGTCATTTAAGCACAAGGGAAAACTTTCATATATCCACCCACTATATGAGAAATAGGTCTGAAATCTCCAATGTACGAACTCCTTCCCTAAAATCACTGTTAAAAATGACTCAATTAAGACCTCTCACATCCAATCACGCTCAATCTCATTTTCATTCTTAGTTTGCTCACACTCAGCCTTATAATTTTCATGATGGCTTCAAAATTTCCAATCAAGAATGGTAAGTTTGGCTTTTAAACTCAAAATTTACTTGTTTTCATCTTTCAAATACCTTTCTACCAATTTCTTTAATTCTTTCTCTTTTTGTACGAAAACAATTTAGATTTTTAGTAAAAAAAATTATTTTTAACAATTTCTTTTGATAACCTTTTTACAATTGTTTATGTGATAGTTTACAATTGATCCGTTTTAAATATACGAATCAATAAAATAGTGACATGTAATCTATTATCAAAAAATTATTAAAAAAATTATTAAAAAAATTGTTAAAATATCATTGTCTTTCTAACAATATATTAAAGAAAATAAAATATTAAATTCTTTATTTGATAGTTAAATTAACATCAAATTTGATTGAAGTAAAGTTTAAGTAAAAGACTTATAAGATAAATGTTCTAAATATAATTATATAAAAGCATTTATCAAAACACTACAAACTTAAAAGCTTTGTTTATACTCAAATAAAAAACAAAGTCTATAACAATCACACAAGATTGGTTGGAAATAGAGCATCTCAATCCCAACATTTGCTTCTTCATTTCAAAAGATTGAACCCAAAATTTTCGTAGAACATAATCACACACTATGGTGCTTTCTCCACTTATCAAAAATAGACTAATTAAGAAAGAAAAATGATTATTTCACATACTTAAATTTTTTACAATTCATTTGACATTATCCTTGTTAACTTTTTTTCTCTCTTCTTTCTTAAAAACTATAAAATTTTCTACTTTTAAGATTTTTTTAAACTATTTTACTCTTATATGTAAAAATGTGACATATGATATTATTGCTAATTAAGAAAACCACGAACACTTATGCCTTCACATGTATAGTGTTTCTCTCGAGCACACATGTGTACTGGCTAAGTGTATCACTCAATCTTCACACATTGAAACAGCACAGTGTAATCTTGATTTTCATTTCTAAAGAAATCATAATATCACAGACATCACGAGATCAAAGTCTTCAAATGGTTGTAACTTGACTGGCAAGAAAGAACATTGATTTTTCTAGATAATCAAATTAACACCATTTGAAGGAGAGCTTTTTCTTTTCAAGATTCATTCATCGTTTCCACTTTCTCAAGTCTAAGAACCACTTTTGTTCAAAGTATCCAAATTTCCAAGAATTACAAAATTAGGACATTTAATCCACATTTTGAACAACCTAAAGGAAGATGGCATGCAGGAAGCCCCATCATGAGAAAGAGTGATCAAAACAATTTCTAGGGAGAACTCAATATCTTCAGCTGGAGCAGTGATGAAGAAAAGGTAAATTACAAAAAGCTCTATCAAGTTTCGTCTCAATTCTTTGATTTCCATGCATTGATCCAATCCAGAAAATCATAGCAGGACAAATTTTGTGAAGAATTAATGGAAGAGAGTAAGATAGAGATGGATCGGGTCCCCCTGGTTGAGTTTTTCATCCAGTCTGCTGAAGTAACCTCTTTTGCTCTTTCACTCTTTCTTCTGATGTTTCTCTCTTCTAATCCTGTTTCTGTAATTGCAATGGCAGCGCCTCCAAGTTTCCCCCATTGTTAAGTATTCTGCGTTCTCCTTCTTAGCCGATCGCTTCGTTCCCTCTCTTCCAACCTTCATACAAGCTGATGGAACTTCCTCTTCAAGTTGGCTATTGCGACCTGTCACCCAGAGCACCTTGCAGCTGTTTGCGCTTATTTCTCTGTGGATTTCTACCAAAGTGCCTTCCTTTGTTGCTTCTCTCTTTTCATTCGCCTCTCTGTTACCCTTCTTTTCGCATCGCACTCAAAAATGCATTCATGCATTCATGCATGCAGATACACAATTCTCGACCACTCTCCATTGCATGTTTCAAGTCCTTGGCTGACACTTCCATCAAGGAGCAGCACTTCACTACTCGTAATTTCCTTGAAGCAGTAAGTCACCCAATTCTCTCTTTTCTCATAATCATGAGCATTTTCTCCTTTTTCTATCCCCTCACTCTTTTACCTACTTTTTTCTGCAGGAGGTCCTCTTCATGCAGGTAACATCAACTCTCACTCTTGGGTTTGTGTTTTTTTTTTTTTTTTTTACATACCATGATCATGTGGAAAATTATACGCAAATATAAGGTCTCAATTGCAGTTCCCGAGACCACCAAAACTTTTGTGTTGCAATTGATATCAGTATTATGAACTTTTGAAGTTGAGCTGATCCTGATACGGTTTGGCACTCCCCCAGGTTTTGAATTTTGAGATTGGTACAGCAAATATTGCTTTCTTCTTCCTTGAAGATCTTTGGGTTCAGTTCAGGTGAGTCTCACTCATTTTTATCTCTATGCTTGCACTCAGTCGTCTTCTCATTGATTCACGCTTTTGAATGGTTGAGAACAGGGGAGTGGCCAAAGTTGGCGAATTGATTAGCATTGAAGTTTGCATGGATATTATGGATCTTCTATATGAAAAAGAGGATATGTCGGTTCATTTTAGGTCCCCTAAGTCCCTTGCTGCGTCAATCTTGGTATATTCCCTACTACTTATTTCAAAATTCCAGGTACTATGAAGTTATATACTAATGCAAAGTTCTAACATACTTCTCCAGGTTACGTCATACGTAATCACGGTCCCTAAACAGAAATGGGAGTTTCCTGTTCTTGCATGGGGTAAGAAAGAGCATCTCGGCTCTAATATAGTTTTCCTGTTTAATTTTCTATCGACTTTCTAACACGATCGTATGAACAAACTTTTTGCACTGATCATGAGCAAGTAACAAAAAGATTTTGTTGTCAGTAAATTTTGTGACCTCATGTAAGGAAGCTGATATCACAAGATTGGTGACCAAGATTCTCAAGCATGTTCTCCGTCCTTCCTGAGATATGATCAGGTCAGTGGACTTCGAAAGAATGAATCACTTTTAATATCTGGAATCTGGCCCCCCATCAGTGCACTATGCAATTACTAAATTTTGTTGAATTTGATAGCTAAAATCAATTGTCTGCATAAAGTGTGCATATTATTATCCAATGAAAATAGTTTAATGAAGCTGATTGAGTATAGTATATCGAAAATGTGGATTCTTATTCTAACTCCTGTCTTCTGGTTTATTTATCCTAATTATTTACATGTATGATAATAGTGTTTAATGAAATGATACATGATATTCTTAGCTTAATTGTGTTTTGGATAAGTTGTATAATTCTCTGTTGTGTGAATGGTACTGAAGTAGGTGGCGGCAAAAGAAATTAGTCATTCAGGATCGCAGAAGAGTTTGAGGATATATATATATATATATATATGTAGCCATATCAAAGAAGAACATTCAAAATTAAAAAATTGAAGAGATAGTACTCTTCCATTTACCAGTTAGTAATGGAAGACATTGTGCTACATGTGACCAGTTATTAAGCTTCAATTACTTGCAAGTGGGCTATGTCTTTCTTTTTAGATGAACATTGGTGCTACTAAGCCATATATCATTCATCACTTACCTAAACAGAAACCCATGATTCAATGATGCTCATCATACTACAATTTTTCACATCAGCTTTCGAGTAAACGGTGAAGACTATATTGTATAATGGTAGTGGAGAAAAGTTTAAGTACTAAAAGTCACAAAACAAAACTTATAGTGATTAAAATGAGAAGGATGTTATTTCTATACAAACAAAACTTTTTAATTACGTTTGACTAAGTGAAGCAGAGGCATTAGGCCTTATGTCCCTGTTGAATTCCAGCCCATTAACCTAACTTGACTTGACCCATATCTTGCTTGGAAGGCCTCGAGACTTACGTTACAATACATAAATGGTCATTTATTTTTATACCCTACTAGTTTTCAAGAGAAAACAGAACTGAAAACATAAACTTATTTGTTATGGTTATTTAGGTAATTCCTGATCATAAAAAAATAACTCAAGAAAGAAATTTTAGAAAAATAAAAAACTCAAAAAAAAAAAAATTTAAAAAAATTATGTTTTAAAATAATAAAACTAGTTTATAATAAAACTATTTATAAATATTAAAATAACTAGATCTTATTATTTTTAAACTATCATCATTCTTAAAATTCTGAAATTTAAGTTTTACATAATAGAACCGGAGTTCTTAAAAACTCAACATTATTAAGCTTTTTTATAAATAAGGAATTTTTTATCTGAGATTGTATAAACAATATGGAATAAAAAAAAGATAGCGTTGCATGAATAAAATAATTCTTTTGAAAGAGAAAAAGAAATGATAATGAGTAAGAAATGGTGACAGCACATTCTTTACTGTGTTTTTTAAAAGAAAAATCAGTTAATTGTGGAAATTTATTTAAAATCACAATTTTACATGTCTCACTTCTTATTTAACGGTTTTCACTCTGAATTTTGTAATGTTTAAAAAAAATCTAAGAAAGATTGTGTAGGAAAAAAAAGTTAAAAAGAATGTTACTAACACTTTTTTATTATTGTATCTATATCTTCGGTTAAACTCTAAAGACTCTTATTCTGAAGAGGCATGGTATAAGGTGTTAAATAAATACACAATACAAATATTTTATCAATAAAATACCTAAAATCAGATCACATTTCCTTAGTAAAAAGAAAAAACAACAAACGATACAGAACAACCAAAAGGTGAAATTCAACCTTTATATAACAAAGAAGGAGTTGAAATGCAACTTAAATTAAATTAGAGTTAAAAACATTTTCTTCTACGTTTTCAGTCCGGGTAATGATACTTTGACATCTAGAATGTGACAAATTTTTTACACTGCCACGTGTCACATTATGGGTGATCAACATTTATGAAAAAAAAAAATAAACAATGACGTGGATTAGTGGAGGGGTATGAAGAGAGGGGAAGAAGACATTCAGATTTCAAATTGCAATTTCAGAGACTGAGAAAGAAACCCCAGAGAGAGAAACTCTCCCTCCCAATGAGAAAAGCCCCATCACGTTTCCACCGTCGGTCGCCATTCAACGGCCACCGGAGGACCACCCAAAGGCTCTGTCGCCAATCATCGGTGCTCTTCGCGTCTCTTCCCACAAGTTAATAACACATTTATATCCAGTTGCATCCCTAAGGAAACGTTTTTGTTTAAAGTCATGGTGCAGAGACGAAAGTGGTAGCAAAGGCAGTATAAGTGGGTAGTTTAGGCTATCTTTCTGCACGAAGAAGGCATCTTTCAATCAACAACTTCTTTTGAACTAGACACTTTATTATTAACCAATTATATTGAATAAAATTCATTAACTATCATTTAACAAGACATTTATATCCAAGTTCATCCCTAAGAAAACGTTTATGTCTAAAGTCATGGTGCAGAAACGAAAGTGGTAGCAAAGGCAATATAAGTGGGTAGTTTAGGCTAACTTTCTACAGGAAGAAGACATCTTTCAATCAACAACTTCTTTTGAAAAGCATATTTTTAGTGAAAAGAGGCGTGACTTGTAGAAAGAGATGCGACTTGTGGGAAGAGACGCGAAGAGCACCAATGATCGGCAGCAGAACCTTTGGGTGGTCCTCCGGTGGTCGTTGAATGGCGACCGACGGTGGAAACGTGACAGGGCTTTTCTTGTTGGAAGGGAGAGTTTCTCTCTCTAGGGTTTCTTTCTCAATCTCTGAAATTGCAATTTGAAATTTGAATATCTCATTTCCACGTCATTGTTTTATTTTTTCTTAAACGTGGACCATCCAGAAGGTGACACGTGGTAGTGTAAAAAATTTGTCACATTCTGAATGTCAAAGTATATTACGCTTTTGAACAAAATTTCTACTTGTTCAATATATATATATATATATATATATATATATATTTTACAATTAAAAGAATTAGGCATTAAAGGATAAGATTAAATAGTGAGTGTGTGAAGATGATAAATTGAAAGAAGTGTGTATTTATTGCATGAGAGATTTTTTTGATGAAAATGCAAAATTGGAAGAAGAGAAATGGAAGTCCTTTTAAAATTGGTGTCGGTGGTGAATGAAAAGTGAGGACAGAAGAATTTAGGGTCCCTCAAAGCCAATGCTTCTTCCTTTTCAAATATATGACCAACAATTTTACCTTTCACTACATCTTTTTTTTTCAATATACTTTCTATTGCTTTATTTGCTTCAACACCACCCCACCAACACTATACCCCTTTTCTTATATACTCTTATTATTCTATTTACATACATCACATTAAATATAAATAACATTAAATATTATATTGGATTCTAAATTTATTATTTTAACATTTTATGCAGAAAGTAATTAATATGTTTTTAGTCATTAAGTTTAGATAAGAAATTAAAATTTGATTTTGTTCTTGATATATTTTGGTTTCTAAATTTAGAAAATAGATGAATATAATCATTCTAATTTAATTATAGTAATATTTTTTACGTGTTAAATGATATTTAGTATTTTGATTTAAATATGTCAAATGAAATATCATTTAATATCAATGTTTTTTACAAAAATGAATTTTAATTTTACTTCTAAAAAAATAAAAACATTTAACCTTTAATATGTTGATTTTTTATATGTGTTTTTTATGATTTATTAATATTTAATTTGTTAAAAATGTGTATATAAGTGTAAGTATCATATTAAAGTAGACATGAGAAATATATAAGAGAAAAGTTGGTAAAAGTTAAATTTTAAATTAAGAATAACATAAAGTCTCTTATACGAATTTAGCTTACATTTTATTATTATTATTATTATAACTGTGTATTCGCTATGAATTCTCCTAAAAGATTATCATAATCTTCCCATTTATTTCTTTTAACCTCAGAAATAATGGAAAATTCATGAATACCACCACTTTTAATATAAAAGAAAAAATGTATAATGAGAGAAGGGAATCTTTTAAATAATAAAATGATAGATAATGGGGACAGAATATGGTAGGAATGATTGTTAAAGGCTGTAGCAAAACAAAATCAATTTAATATTAATTATGATGGTTTTCACGTGTGATGGGATTTACTTTTAATTTTAAAAGTAGTAAGCAATTCAAACACAGACTCCTTTTTTAAACTTTAGCAAATCAATTGCGACATATTAAATTAATAGATTTATTCTAAGACCTTTTCTCTTCACCATTTCATTTTACCTATCTTTGGAAGCCTCAACATGTTCATCAATGCTACCTTTTTCGACAAAAAATCTAAACTCAAACATTTGTAACAGTTGTTGTTGCTGTTAAAAATGTGAAACAAGCAAGAAGAAAGTCCAGCTGTTTAATGAAAATAGGCCACACTTCCACACACATGCTGGGGACACTCTGTTCTCAACCTACCAACACCAACAACAGCATCCTAGGACACCATCCAATTTTCTATAAATTTTCACAAATAATCTTACGTTTCCAAAACATCATCACTATGTATATAATAAATACAAGAAAAATCAATTTTCTTTTTACGATATCCAATAATTATACATTATTTATGTACGATATGGTCATCCGATCAATTCAAGACCAGTTGATCGTCCAACAAAAATATCACTGACTAGTCCAGAAAAATTATTATTTGATAATTAAACTGAGCTATAACAAATATTTATAGACACATAATAAGATAATAATAATTGATTAGAAATTAATAGAAATAATGAAAGCTATTTATTAGTAATAGATCATACTTAAGATAAGTTCATTTTAATATTTATAAATATATGTTTGAGGGAGGAGGTAAGGGGATTAACTCTTATTATACAAAAAAGAAGGACATTATTGACAACCATAATTTCTCAAAAACAATCAAGAGTCGTCGGTAATGACTTATTACTGACGACTTATCAACGATCTAAAAGCAGTCGATAAATCCTTTGTCGCTAACTTTTATCAATGGCTTCAACCCCTCGATAATTATCAAGGGACTGTAGTTGTCAGTAATTACTGAAGGGAAGAAGTTTTCGATAATTACCAAGGGGCTAAAGCCTTCGGTAATTACCAAGGGACAAAAGTCTTTGATGATTACCGAAGGGCAAAAGCCTTAAGTAATTACCAAAGGGCTAAAGCTTTCGGTAAAGCCTTCGGTTACATCCAACAAAAACTAAGTCATATTTGTATTTCTTATTCAACCAAACATATCTGCAAAAAATATTTACAACACAAACAAACCTGCATAACATTTTCAAACCACAGACAAACCTGTATATTGTGCATCACAAAATTATAATATTATTACGCAAATTGATATACAACTTGGTTAAAAAAAGAAAAGAAACAACTTTGATTAAGGAACATCAAGCCTTACCCAAAACAATTTACAAATTAAGAAACAAAACTTCAAAACTAATAATAGATTTATGTAAGTTGATTTTTCAGTCCTTCTACATTTTATTATATAATTGGAAATCATGTGACTTTTTTTTATATTCTTCTTTCTCATTGTGTTTTCATTAAATTTTGTTTCCTAAACAAAACAAATGGTTAATGGATTACACTATAAAGTTGTATGAGATAATTAATTTGTAACAGAGACACATTCACAATACATGTTGAATCGTACGAAACAGATACAGCTATTTCGTCTTTATAACCAAACCAAGTGGATGCCTTCATTGTAACCAAACAACTTTCGATAACATTTTATTTTCAAAACTAATCCTTTATTTCGTTTTAAACTGACATATTTCTATGGTTAAAAAAGATAAATGAAGCTTACATCACTTAAATAATAACAGAAACTATAATATATAATCATATCATAAAGTTTAATAATAAATAGGTTTAAACCCTCTAATCGTCCCTATTTTTGGAGCGCTTTCCCAATTTCATCCTCTTTTTATTAAAACTCCCAATTGGGTCCTCAAAAGAGTCAATTTCAATCAAATTGGCCTTTTCCGTTAAATTTAGCTAACAGTGTTAAATTTTTACTGAATCAGAAGATTGATGTGTAATTTTTTTAAAACGTGGCATCAGAAAGTTAAATACGTGGAATAAGTCAAATCCATGTAAGCTTATAGCAATGTAAACACATCCTAATCAAATCTCGCACCCTCTTCTTTCCCTTTGCTTTTGAACTTNCTGATCAAAATCATGAACAATTCCAACTTCAATCCAAAGAACATCATCTTTGCGCCCCAATCTTTCCCTTTACCACCCAGAACATCATCAAAACTTCGTCTCAGAACTACCATCATCTTTGCGCCCAAATCGATCTCATCATCACCTATTTTCTTCTCTATNAAACCATTTGAAACCTGTAAAAAGAAAACAGAATCACAAATCTAAAAATTCCTAAATTAACTACGAACCNTAAATAGCGCTAGACACAAAACGCGATTATCAGAGATAAAACTGCAGTTCCACCATTCGTTTTATGTTCACAAAACGGGATGATGTGTTAATCTCAGTCTCTTCAACCTTCACCCCCACGACTTTATTCCTTTCCTTCCTTTAATANATTTTCCACCCTTGTATTTTCTCTACCAAAGTTTCAATCTTTTTCGTCTTTGCACAGCCAAGGATGGATTTTTCCCCATTGGGATGCTCTGAATATATTGCAAGTTCANATCTGTTGACGTGAGTCATTGTTCATGTTTCACCATGCGTTTGTCCCCTTTTTGGGGTTTAGGTTCCTGGGGTTTATGTNNCAGTGTCTTTTTTTATTGGGTTTGGTTTGTTTCAATTGCATTAGATTTTAGTTACATGGTGTATTAATCACTTTATGTTGTGATGCAGATTTTTCTTGTGGAGCAAATGACTGAAGGATTTTGTTTATGTCTATTGACTATAGTTATGCATTATAGTTGTAATTTTCAAGGACTGTAGTGGTGTCAATGAATTTTAAATTTTAATTTAATCTGTAAGGGTTGGTTTNTGGGAGTTTCGGGATTGGAATTGGACAAGATTTTGAAAATGATTGTGAGGAAAAGCGTCGGACGGGTGATGGGTTGGAACAATCAAATAGAAAATTGATGAGGTCCATGTTTTGGCTGGAGGATTCTCACGAAGTTCATGTTTTGGCCGTCGACGATAGCCTCGTTGATCGAAAGGTTATTGAACGCTTGCTCAAAATCTCAGCTTGTAAAGGTAATTAACTATTTTTTAACATTTCAAAACAAAACACACTGTTGGGTGTTCTATATTGTTGTTGTTTTCTTTACTCTTTTATTTGTGTTTAGTTAAGAATTTTTTTCTTTTGGGTTTTATTTGGATGAAAAAATTGCAGTTGCAGCTGTGGACAGTGGAATCAGAGCACTGCAATTTCTGGGGTTGGACGAGTAGAGAAGGACCTCTAAATCTGATGGTTTTGTTGTATGTATCATGGTTTTGTTCACGTTCCAAAAAGAGACTTTATTTCAGAATTTAACTTCCCAAATGACAAGTTTCATTACTTCATTGCCACGTATCAATACTACAAAGGCCACGTTTAAATACATTAACACCTCATCTACTGTGCTGGACAAAAAAATCACGGTGTTAACTTTTTTTAGCGGAAAGGGCCAATTTGATTGAAATTGACTTTTTTGAGGACCTAATTGAGAGTCTTAATAAAAAGATGATGAAATTAGGAAAGCGCTCCAAAAATAGGGACGATTAAAAGGTTTAAACCTAATAAATAATAAAAATAAAATGTCATTTTCGTAGAAGTTTTTCGAAAAATTCGTGAAACTTTATAAAATCATAAAATTAAAACCTAACTATTTACAGTATGATAAATTTGTAAATTTGTGTAATCAGTGAAAAAGTACTTTCTAGTTCAATTTTGTCATAATCGACTTAGAATTTCTGTTCTTTTACTTTTCCTTTTTTGTGTACGTATTCTGCATTTTTTGACATTTACTCTTCTCATTGCGCCATAACAAGCTATTCATCATCGTTTTGTTCTTAATATTACGTACAGTAGATATCTTTTCATTCTAGTGGTTCCATCTGTGATATAGTTATATGATATAAATTAATAATATATAAATTTGAATATTAAGCATTAGTATTTTAATAATTTTAGTATAGTTGTTAGGACTTATTTTATAAACCATTTTAGAAGTTTCATTATTTATTTATTGTATGTATTTTATTATACTTCCATTTTCGTGAATATAATCTTCAAATTTTAAAAAACACACTGGTTTAGTCTAACTTGTATTTCAAAGTTCATTAGGTTTTTCAAAGTTAAAAAGTACTAAGTCTATATATTTTCATTTTAAGATTTAAAGAGTATTTTATCAATATAAAAAAAAAAAAAGCACAGGAACATTGATCGTGCTAACTATAAAAATAGATATTAAATCATAATTTTTCCAAACATTTAAAGCTAAATCCATTTATTAGTGGGATGATGAAGTCGTTGGATGAATCCTTGGATGAATTATGAAAGGAAATAATATTTACAAATTAAAAGTATTGAACGAAGGTTCACTTATAAATACCTTTCTAGTAGTAATGTGTATATAAACTTTTGAACCTTTATCAACAATAAAATATTTGATAGGGTATTTTTTGTTACTAAACTAATAAATACTATAATTTTATATTTGAATAACAAGATTAATACTCAACCCACGAGTGATTATTTAACTTATAAATTCAGCTTTAATATCTTTAATAATTATTAGAATGTATTCTGAATCTAACTATCTTATTCGTGTGGTTACAACTAGTTTTTTTTTTATAAGATCTATATTGAAATTTTGAAGTGAAGTTTTAGATTTTCTTAAAAAATAAAAAAGAAAAAGATGGTTGAAGTTAGGAGATGATGATACATGCACGGTGGTGGTTAACAGAGTTATTGTATATATTCTAGGATAAGAGGAAGATGAGTTGTACTTTTCCTGAAGACATCCTTTTACATCTTTCTCATAAATCATTATACTCATTAATTATGCTGTGAAATTTTATTTTATTTTTTATATTCACTAGGTCTAGTCAACGTATGTTTTTTATATTTTTATTTTGTCCCCACATATTAAAACAAAAATTAGAAATATTTATATATTAATGTTGCAAGGGTACCTCAAGCAACCTCCTTCCATTGTTCCATTCTGGTGGCCGCAAGTTTAGATATAAGAAAATATAACTTATAATAATTGAATTATATTAACAATGAATATTAAATCTAAGTTAATTCTAAATAAGATTTGAATTTATTTATATATTTTAAATTAATTTTATTTTTAATAGATTTCAATATACTTTCTCACACCAATAAATATATATATATATATATATATATATATATATATATATATATATAAATATTAATAAATGATAGTAATTCGATATAATGAGTAAAATAATATATTCAACAAATAATAAAAATTTCTAGAATAAATTTTAATAGTAACTTTGATATTAAAGAGTGAATTTTAAATCTAAAATAAATCTATAGAATCGATTTAAAAAATGATATTTTTATTCATTTATATATGTTCTAAATTAATATTATATATAGTCGAAACTTTCAACATATAAAAATAATGTTTAAATATAAAAGTGTATTTAATTTGAACTTATTTTCATTACTTTCTATACTCATAGTGAACGTATACGTAAATTGGGTTACCGTAAACAGAAAATAAAATTCACTTCATGTAATGCAAGTAATCAATTCTTCTGCAAAATAAAATAATGCAACCATATATGAGAGGAAAACAATTTTAAGTTCTTTGTTGAATCTTGGTTGTGATTAATTGAAAAGTATTGAGCTAAAGATTAGAGAAAATCCATATTCTCATTCCACCTTATTTTGAGACTTTTTTTCTCCAACTATAAAAGAATAACATTTGTATTAAAGATATTTTGAAAAGTTGTACCTCTTCATTTCAAGTATACTACATTAATAATTATACGAGTTAATTTAGATAATATTTTATAAATTGAAAGTTATCTATATCCAACATATTCTCTATTATTAATAAGAAATCATAATTTGTGAATTAGAATCTAAAATAATTTAATATTAATTATTAATACTTTAGCTTCTTATTATTATTATTAGATTCTAAATTAGTTTCTTTAGAATTTGATATTAAGTAGGAGAAACTTTGGTAGTTAATATTAAAGATCAATTTAAATTCAAATTCAATTTTTTTTTATTAATAATAGAGATTACTATAGATGTTAATAGCTTAGTTTGTGAAATAGTGTGTAACTTAATTAATATAATAGTTATTTATTATTTTTTTTCTAAATTAGTTGTTATTTAATGATTTTATTGTAGTCATCTACAAGACTTTCTAACATTTTAAGCCAATAAGAGATTAGGAAAGTATAAGTGAAATAGTATAAATAAGATTGGGTATCTATCTTTTTAGTGGAATTATGTATTTATAAAGTTTTAGGATCATGGATATAGAGCAAATAATAAAATATTTTGCTAATATTATATTATATTTGAGCTATTTAAGTAACAACTGACCCATATATTTAAAGGTTATTTTTAAGAATATTTAACTCATAATATTTTAAAAGTGATTTCAATTACATTTGAATCCAAGGATATTGGGTTGAGTATACATATCTTGACCAAGAGTATTAGGCTAAGTAGATACACATGTCATCATCATATTACATCAGAGTTAAAACTAATATAATATGTCCTTTAACATGAGATGTTACATTGATTATAGCTTAAAATCGATGTATATGTTCTTAAAAAAAAGGATATTACATCGATTATGATTCAAAACCGATGTAATATGTGTGGATTTTTTTTGAAATGGAGAACACACATTGATGAGTACAACACCAAACCTTTCGATTAAACCTTTCAAAATTTTCAAATTTTTGAAATGGAGAACACACATTTATTCGTATAAAGTGGTTCAAATTTTTAACCAAACCTTTCGATCATGTTATAGAGAAGATAAACACCCATGCCAACCCTAAGGGGTATCAATCTTGAGGGATAAGATTTCCTACTACCTATAAAAGTGTAATCAAAGATTGTGCAACATTTTTAGGATCACCAGTAAATGAACTCAAATAGGGTGTGTCAACAACACAAGAACCAAAGTCAAGTGTAAGAGAATTAAATATAGATTCCAAGATAATGGAAGGAAGATAATGTAGGTAGTAGTAAGAGTAAGAAACTAAAGAGAGATTGAACTGCTATAGTAACAACAACACTAATGAGGAGGGACCATTGTAACGACTTCGTGAAATCACATACGGTACCAATGACATTAAGATGAGGCACTACTATGGAAAAACCCATAGAGCAAGATTGATCCAGGCACTCCATACTTGGTTGAATTGGATTGATGGAAAGAAATTAATTGCGACAAAAGCTTGGTCGAGATAAAGTAAAGATGAAGTGAAATGGAGAAGTGTTTCTTGAAGAGAGAGGTTCAACCAACTCTTCTAAGGAAGAAGGCAAAAGTTGTGAATAGGGGAAACCTACTCTAGAAGACCTTAAAGACTAATTTAGTGCAATTATGTAGAATTTCATTACTCAATCAAAGGTGACAATACAATGAGTGCGCACTTAAATATTTAGGCATCAAAGATGTCATAAGGTTGTACATTTTGAGGAAATTTTGAATTTAAATATTCCTCATGCACTCCTAAATCCACAACACAATTGGTGGATTAAGTGTCATTTGTCCACCTTGTGTGCACCTTATGAAACATGTGCAAAATGAGCTTAGTGCATGACTTAACTAAGAGTGACTGGCCTTTTTCTTGGGCCTAAGTTAGCATAATTATAACCTTAGGTAGGTTGCTCAACCCTAATTTATTTTATGTCCAAATACAAGCCCCAACTCCTTATTCTACTTGGTCCAAAACCTAAACTATTGTGATGCAAAAAAAAAAAATCCTATTTTACTTTGTACTTGACTTTATTCAAGGTGGATCATATATAAAGCACATTAGTCTTAATGGACTCAATTGAGGTTGTGCCTTCTTGAATCCTTCTCTTTATTACCCTGGTGGTTGGTCCCTTAGCTAGGGGTTTGACATCATCGGTGAAGGAGCTGCCTAAACATGTTACCAGTTTGGTCCACAATAATGTAGAGAAAGAGACATAGAAAGCAGTAAAAATAAAATCAATTGCCTAAGTTGGAAAAGAAACATCAAATCAAAGAACAGAGCACGAAAATAAAAATGAAAGGAAAAGATATGTGTGTAAATGAAAATTAGGCGCCTTGATATAAAAAGACACTTATTACATTGATTGTGAATGCAATCAAACTGATCGACTAAATAAGTTACTATTTTAAATTGGTTAAAAAGGATAGGTGGTGTAAAAAGTAGATATTACATTGGTATCTTATTTAACCAATATAATATATCATTTCATAATAACAAAAATGTCATCGCATTAATTTCATAAAAACTTATATCAAATCTTGTATCATTCAAACCTTCCGAAGGATACATGTAGAAGGCATTTTAATGTCAAATTCAGCTTAATGTTTGATCATTCAAATATTAATGATACTTCTAAGATGGTCAATATTAAGATTAATTGTCTTTTCCACTGATTGATCGGTTCACCTTTCTGATTGTTTAATCTTACTAGTAGATAACTCACATGTTGTTACAAAGACTATTTGTCTAATTTATGACTAAACGAGTAGTCATATATATATATATATATATATATATATATATATATATATATATATATATTAATTCTATTCTATATACTTAAATATAACCATTTTTCCGTGAGTAATAGAAACGTATAACTTTACTTATCCAACATAGTTGAATCTAGTGCCCATCGTGTTCTATTTGTTTATTTAAAGTTTTATTCTTATCATTAACAAGATCAAGAATTTTTATGAGTATTATAAAAATTACTATTATTAAATAAATGATGGATATAGATTACAGATAAGGTTTAGAAGAAAAAAAAAAGACATCACACAGAATGATTATGTATGGTATATATTGAATATAGACATAGTGGAAGGGTGGGCAAGTGAGCTATTCATACCCTCTTAGCTATCTTTGATATATTACATCAATGATGGTTTCTTTTCTCAAATTATACCAATAACTTGTCAATTCCACAATAACCAATTCCATAATTTTCTGCTTTTCATTGATTTTGTCGGCTAATCATTCCAACTTATACCCAATATATCTCCTCCCACCTAAATTCAAAACCCCACCACACCCTTTTATTACAAATTCATCAATTTATTTAATAAAATTAATCTTAAATTCATTTTTTTTTTTTTACTTTGGATACAGGTAGAGCATTCAACATGGTGAATGTATATAAATAGATTGGTTTTTGTTAGGAATATGAACTAAGTGTTGTTTGTTTGTCTGTTGATTAGAATTAGGAAGTGGAGACAACAGAGAAAGACAGGTATTTTGTCATGTTCTCTTTCCTTCTTATAATTGGATGGAGAAAGCTGAGCCAGAATAATTGCCTGCTACGTAAAGCTCCATTCTTCACCTTTCTGCATGTGTATGGATACTTCTTTCTCTTTCTCTCTCTTTCTATCTCTGCTCAATCTTCTTGCATGGTGTTGTTCAGTGTCCTTGGTTGTCCCCATGCATGCCCTTCTCATTCACGAACTTCCTCATACCATCATCTGTCATCATGAAAATCTTTGATGCAGTGTACCACAAAAGTAGCTTTCGTTTTCTTTGTTTTCTTTTACTCTTTGTCAACAACAATACGACACCACAAAAATAATTATTTCCTTCAGATGTTTTTTAAGACACCATATAGACAAAAAATTAAAATTCATTTTTTAATATTAATTAGCTATCGTATTAGTTACGTGTAGTACTTTTCTTCAGGGTAATATAATACAGATCTCTTTATTATAATTGAATCTCGATGAAACAGGAAAGTTTGTCTTTTGTTGCCTTCCAAAATGTATCCACAACACCTGAGAAAAAAAAGGGAAATGGGACAATTGTATTTATAGACACACTTACACGTGTAATATATATATTATACATGGAAAATTTATTTTTGATACCACTTGTTTTAATTCTGACAACCCACTTTTAAAAACATTTTGGTCATTAAAAATATTTGTATTTGTAAAAGGAGAAAGATTGAAGGGGAAAATTGATTTATAGTGTGTGTAAAAGATTTGTTAGGTATCAAAATAATAATACTATTTTCTGTATTTAGTTTGTGCTTTTTTTCTTTAATACTAATTAATGACATGTGAAACCTTGTTTCTGAAATGAATTCACATCTGAAAGGAGAAATTAAGATTTAAGTTAAAAGAAGTGTTTTAATTTTGGACAACAATGCACATGTTTCACATTGTTTGGCCTAGTAACATGTGCACTATTGTTGTTCAACTTGTTTTCAAGCACGTTATAGTATAACTCATGGTTTCACACAAATGAGATTGGATTTCATTGTTAGTGGAAAAAGAGTTATTTATGTCCAAGATTTAATGTTTGCGGCGGAAGCATTTGATTACGTTTTTTAATTAAAAATAACATTTTATATAAGACATTATCTTAGTTTGTATGGATTTGGAGGTGTATATTTGAGATGAAAAAGAGGTAAAAGTGAGGTTCTTTGAATTAAGAAAAGATGATGAGAAAGAGAAAAGTTTATTATTATTATTATTATTATTATTATTATTATTAATTATCATATTATTATTATTATTAATTAGGGTTTAGGGTGTGACGCTGGGCGTAAGTTTATTTATGCAAGTTTAGAAGTATTTTTTCTTCAAATCTCATAGTATTTAGTTTTGTGAATGTTTTATCTTGTTTTTCTTCTTTTATGTTTTGTTATGCTTTTGCAATTATCACCTTTTGGTGTGAACAAATGATGAGTTAAGTATTAATATATGACAAATGCATAGTTGTATAGTTTTATTTAATTGTTATGCATGTATATTATCTTATTATAGTTATTAAAATAGATAATTGTATTAATATTTTATATGTTTTTATCTATTTATTTGTGTCTTATCAAAACTTATAATATTTTATTTAATAATTTTTTATTATTAAATGGGATGTCACATTAATAATTTTCTTATAATATTTTTTGGGTAAAAATTAATTCATGTCATATTTACTTTAGTCACTTATAAAATTAAATCAGACTTATTTCATAAAAAAATATAATAGGATTATAATAATGTATCGAAAGAAAAGAAAACAACTCCATCATTCAGGACAACAATTTAAAAATAACAAAATTAATGAGTAAATATATTATTTGGTGTCTCCACATCATTTGTGTTGTGTGCGACCAAAATTGATCAAAAACTTAAAAGAACAATTCAATAGGCTTTCCCAACCATTCATCAACTCTTGAATGAGATTAGTCGATGCCTAGAGTTCATCTTGAAATTCGAGCCAGTTGTAGAAATGTGAGATCATTCATTTATAAATTTCATCAATTTTAGATTCATTGAGCATAAAAAATAGTATATTTTTATAACTTTATACTTTTTTTTGTTCTTGAAAATTAGTTACATATCATTTTTGGACGTGACCCTTATCTTTGTCACTAATTAATTTTTGGTGATAAACTTAAGCTTCCCTTCTTAAACAGGCACCATACACATCCATATGGTTATCAGTTTTCCACCATAATTAATCATAATTTTAATTACTTTTTTAGTTTGAAACATCCACTCATTAAATACTTTCATTGTCGGAAGTTGATGCAATGGCATCGCTCTCATTGTAATTTAAAAATCAGAAGTTCAGTATTACATATAAAAAAAAACTAATATATTCCTTCATTAATTTTTAATTAAAACTGTTCATGACTAATTAATCAAACAAAATTTGTATTTTACAAGTTTTAAACACACAAAATACCTCGGTTGACCAAACATAGGGCAAGCAATTTTATAGAATAAAAAAATGAATAGGGATAGAAAGTCAAAGATTGCATAAACCTCAATCGAAATGTTTAACACTGTTTGAATTATGCAATCCTTTTTAGGTACGACATCTCATCGATCACTTCTGGTTATATACGCATTTTGTAATTATTCCGAAGAAGATGACGAATCAAAATATAATGGCATGCATGCATTTTTTTAATGCAACTTATTTTAGCCTTCCTATTTAGTTACAACACTTTTAAATTTATAGGTGATGTTATGATATATATTTGTATTTTATTTTATGTAACTTACCTGGATTTCATTTTATGTATTATTTTTAAGATTTTCTAATATAGTTTTTCTTACAAAAATATTATAAAAATCACATTAGAGGTGATTTAGTGTTAGAGATTACATAAGAAATAAAATAGATCTATAGTATAATCTTATTTTATAAAATTGAATTGAAATTAAACTTTACTTTTTTAATATTATATCAAAATCATTCAACATATTATTTATTAGATTTATCATATTATTTACTATCAAATTTTTCATTAATAATGTTTAATCTCATATTTAATATATATGTATATCTCGATATAAACTTTACTTATAAGTTATTTATCGAGTTTATAAGATTGAATTAAATTTAGGAAAATGATATTTTAACACCATTTTTTGACACTATTTTGACATTGTACATGTGTCAAAATGTGATTGGACGATTTCAATTTAAAAAAATTGAAACAGGAGTATGTTTGGAAGAAAAAAAACCAAAGTTTGTTTTTTAATTTGAAATCGTCCAACCATATTTTGACATGTGTGCAGTGTCAAAATGGTGTCAAAAAATGGTGTTAAAATTTTATTTTCCTTAAATTTAAAACTTATAAAACTACCTGATTTTAGGTTTACATGATGGTCTTTCATGTTTGTTTGGCTACAATTGTTAAATAGATAAAGCAAAAGAGAAAAGGTTAGATTTTGAGAATTTTATAAAAGGAGGATAATAAATTAGAGCAATGATGATTGAATGGGTGGGGCAAATAGAAAAGTATGAATGATTTTATGAAGAAGTTGAGTTTGAGAGAGGGGTCCATATGATACATTGGCAGCCAGCTATGGTTGTTTTGTCTTGCATATTGCATTCTTATCCTTAGCTTATAGATCATTCAATTCAGAATAAACATAAAATTATATCATCAATCAACAACCAATGATGTTAGACCTAATCTAACAAACCCAATAATCATAATTTTTAATTAAATACATCTTAATTAGTAGATACACGTCAACCCTTACTACAGGCAATTCTCATTCAAAATTCTATTCAATTTTTGAATTAGTAATTTCATTTTATATTTGTAATAACTAAGAAAATAATTACAGTAATAATAATAACAAAATGCCACTATTTTTAGGATACCATATGGAAAGTGAGGCTGCACATCCACCATTCTTACAACATAAGAACAAAATCACAACTGAGAGTCAAAATTCATGATAACAAGATTAACGAGAAAGTGATAAGTGAAAGACAGAGTTTGGAAATAAAATATTAAATGATAAAAGTATTTATTTTACATTATTTATATAAAGAAAAGAAAAATATATTATTGTTTTAATGGCATATGATTTATGGTAGATAAGGTGGTAACTTCTATTTGTCATTATTTAGCAATGAATGAATTAAAATATGTACTTGTGTGACTTGTACTTTCCTTCAATTTTGTATTAATCATAAACTCATTAATACACATTCCCATTTTAACTTAAAACTGCAAATTATTATGGCTTAAAATCACCATTCTGTTGTCATTCTTAAAGACCAAAAGCTAATGTTGGTAGTATGTTTCCACTTATAATTTAATTACTAATTAATTCAGAAGTTAGTTAGTAACAGATAAGTTAATTAGTAAATATAAAATGGCGTAATAATAAGTTTATATTTTTTTAAAAACATAGTTAAAATTTTATTAAACTATTTTTACTTCTATGTATTTTTTAAAATTTATACATTTTTATTTAAATAATTCATTTTATCTAACTACTAAATCTAATTATTACTAATTAATTATAATTTTATTTATATTCATAATTTTTTTCCTTATTTTAATTTAAATCATTGTATTATTAAATTTCTCTTTTTACAGATTTTAATATAAAATTATAGATAAGAATAGATAAAAAATTAAAAAATAAATGTTAAAATATAAGAAATAATAATGATAAAATAGTAAATAAATTACAAACCCTAAATTAGTTAGAATAGTCTATAGCATATTAATTAAAAGATCTTGAAATAAATTAAATTACTTTTTCAACATACATTTTTTTTTTTTTGGTGACTCTAGTAGTAAAATTAAATTACTTTGAAATAAAGATGTGTTATATTAAATAAAAAAAATAAGATTGATTAAATGTATTGTTTATCTTTTTATGTTTCAAAGAAGTAATTGTTTTCAAAATTTTGAAAACACAGCACAAGTAATTTTAAATTTCTGGTCACTTCTACCTTTTTTTAATGATAATTTACAAGTTGGCATTTCTGAATAAAATAATTTTAAGAAATTAGGCAAATGAAAAAAAAAAAGAAAAAGAAAAAAGAAATTGCTCATAGAGTATGCTACTTCTAATAGGGTTTCCACATGTGGATAGACATATATTGCTATATAAAAATATGTGTCTGTATAACGGTAACTAACACAAGAGAAATTAATAACAGTACTATACTACTACTAGTCATGTGCTTCTTCAACATTTTCAAAATCAAAATTAAACACTTTTTAGATTACAATTATTTTTCTCCATCATCTCTCTTGCAATTATCTAGAAATTCGAAACATGATTACGAATATCTTTATTGTTAAATTTTATTATATTTTTAAAATGTTGTGAGATAAAATTTTATTATATAATAATAAGTTAAATGTGTTTTTAGTAAAAATTGAAATTAGTTTTTTTTTTAAAAATTTGGACTAATTTAATCCTTCATTTTTAAAATTGTGGAATTTAATCATTTTAATCAAATTTTGTTAAATTTATTTAAAGTTTTAAACATATTTTTTAACTAACAATGAAAAAAAAATGTCAAACAGTTTAAACAACTTAAATGATATTTTGTAATATGTTTGAAACATTAAATAAACTTAACAAAATTTTAGATTAGATCTATACATTTCTAAAGTTGAAGGACTAAATTGAACAAAAATTTCGAAAAATAACCAATTCTAATTTTTACTAAAAATTAAAAAATCAAAAACCCTATAACAACTGATATTTTTAAAATAATAGTTTTATATTTTAGAAGGAAGATTAATCATGATTTAAATACATTTTTTCTTTCAATTTTTTGATATATTTTTTTAAAATAAAATGGTAACAAAAATTGTGAATTTCAAAATGAACAACACATATTTTAATAATATTATTTCAACAAACTTGAAAATCAAACCTTGATTATAAATAAATTATGTTGAAATTAGTATAATATATATAGTGCATGGATAGTGCATTATTTTAGTTTAGAGAGCAAAGGTGAAAATTTATTAAAAAAGAAAGTGTGAATGATTATGGAAGGTGTGTTTGGTGTTAGTGTCCAGTAATGCGAATGTTGGCTTGGCAACTTTCACATAAGATAGATTGATAGAGAGATAATAGACACTTAACCAAACAAGGGATTCATTTCTAAACTCATTTTTGAAATTATCATATAAATGATGTCGACACACACAACAACTCAATCATTTCATCATTTTCTCTTTTATAATCTTTCTTGTGTTCATTCTCAACAATCTTGTTCTCATTAAAACTGAAAATAAGTTTATGTAATTAAAGACTTTAAACATAGTGGGCTTATTTTTAGATAGCAAATTCTAATAAATTTTCATGGTGAAATTGAAATGTTTTAAAATTTGATAAGAAAATTAAAAGAAATTCATATTTTAAAATTTTATGAGAATAATTGAACTAAATAAAAAGGAATCAAATTTAATCTAAGAAACTAAGAATTTGAAATTGTTCGAAATTTGGAGTTTGTGTCTTTCTTTTATATTTCCTCAATTTCATTTTAGTTAGAATGTTGTCAACTTAACAAAGATCGAAACATTTTTAAGATGATTATTTATCTGTTAAACTTTTTATTGATGTTGATTAAAATTATTATGTTTATTTAAAATCTTATGATTATTTTTTGTTATTGTTGTTGTTTTAAATTATTATTATTTTTTTAATTGACATGCCTTATTTATTTTTTATATTTGTAGTAGTTATTTTATTCTATAATCAATAAAATTGTTATTTTTTATTAATATTTTTAATATTGTTTAATAATTTTTGGCCGTAGTAATTGTTTAATGTTTGTTCTCAAATTTCTTTATTGTATGTACATATATTTATTAGAAGGAGTCAATGTCATGACTTTGAGTGGAGAATGATAATATGTGAGAGTGATAGATTTGTTGTGTCTACAAGAGGAAAATATTCATCAAAATTAACATGTTAATGAGCAATGACTTAATGTTTATATCATTTTATCAAGTCATCATCTTCTAACAATCTTAACATTGATTTAATATAAGAAACTTCATTTCTTTTTTAGTAATATTAAGCCTTTTGATTTCAAAAACTTGTAACAAACAATTATTATTGTTTTGTTAAATTGCTGACAAGGACAATTGAATAAAAGTTTTAGTTGACATCAATAAAAAAAAATCAACAAAGTAAAAAAAAAAAAGAAGAAAAAAAAAACTTATAATCAATGTGATAAAAAAAAGGTTCTAATTAATATTAGTTTAAATCATTGTAATAGCTCAACTATTTCAACAAGTGTTAGTCATTATCAGTGGAAAAAATTATGAATAAATTTTGATTGGAAAATAATATCAACCAAAATATAATAATTTTTATCAATATTAATATTTTGTAGTTACTAATAATAATTTGGTATTTAAGTAAACTTTTTATATTTAATAATAATTATTAAAATACTTTATTAAAATAATAAAATTGAATTGATTTACCCAACTAAAATATTTAAAAAATATGTTAAATATAATATGTAAAACTCTGAAAAATTATATGGATAAGAAATAGCTTTTATAATAAACATTTGATATTTTATTATTAAATTTTTTACTATAAATAGAAATTAGTTGAATTGAGTTTTATTTTATAAAAATTATTATAAAGTAAAACAATTCTCCTTCTCTAACATTTTTATATTTTTTTACATTTCTATTTTGTTTGTTTTAAGATTAAAGTGACTTTATGACAACGAGACTCATCTTTACTTGAACAATTTGTTGAACAAAAAGTAAGTTTTCATTTTGATTATTCTAGAGTCTTTTTGTTTTTAGACTGCATATATAAAAGTTCTATATCAATCTCATTTCAATTAGGATTGTTATGATAAAATCATATAATTAATTTGAATTTCCTTGCATTTTTTCTCTTATTAAGGGTATTAAGAGGCATATAAGGTTTTGTGTTTTCCTTATAGTAAAGTAAGAGAAGTTATGTATTCAAAATTTTATTGTGATTGGTGAATAGATTCAGGGATGGTTTTCTATGATTGATTGAATTAAATATGTGTTATGGTTTTGATTTATTAATGATGTGATTTTTCAAAATGGTTAAATTGATTTAAGAACAGAAGTGTATTCGAGTATCAATGAAAATTTTGTTGGAGAATATCTAAATCCAGTTCCATTGGCTTTAATTGGTACAATTTTCAATCAATATTGTCTATTTGATTAATTAATGGATGAAAAATACATATTCAAACCCATTAAAATAGTTTTAGATATATGTATTAAGTTATGAATTATACAGACTCATTAGAAAAGTGATTCACTCATCAAGCAATATCAAATTCACGAAGTCAAGAATGCAGGAAGGCTCCATTTATTGATGAGTGAATTGCATGCTTATCAATAATGTTTTAATTAAAAGTCAAGAAGTAGAGATGCCTCACTCATTAGGTGAATTTGTGAGAATTGCTCCTAATGATCATGTTTGCTAAGCAAGCAAGACACTTATTTGGCAAATTTTTGAAGGAATTTCTTCTTATAGTCACTCGTTAGGTGAGTCATAGTGTCACTTTGCGAGAAAGAAATTTATCAAATAAGATTTGGAAAAAAAGGTTAACTTATGAATACATGGAATCAAAATTGCTTTGATATATTTTTATGATGAAAACGAAATTTCTTTTAAGAAGGAAAAACATTTTCAATTTTTTGTGATAAGGTATATTGAATAAGGATTTAAATAAGATATTTAGATAGTATAAGTCGATAGAGATTCTTATTGTAGAATTGATTTAAAAAATAACTTTTCTGACATGTTATTTGTTATATGGGATGAACTTAGTATTACATACTAAAATATATTGGAATCCATGTGATAAATATAGATATTTGAGTTTAATTTAATATTGAAATTCTTTCAAAAGTAAAAACTATAATTGTCTATGTACATGCATATAAATGAATTACTTCTTAACGATTGATATACTAACTTTTTTAAATAATTAAAAAGAAACACTAGTTTTTCTTTTTATTTATTTATGGTTGTTTTTTTCTATTATAATCATGTATTTAGAGAAGAATAAGGAACAATATAAATAAAGAACTTCTTCAATAAAAGATGATTTAATATTAGTATAAATAGAAGAGAGTGATAATTATATTTTCTGTATGTTTTACACATTCCCATTACTTTTAAAATAAGTTTATATTTTGCAAAACTTTGGTATGTAACTTATAAAAAATGCTGAAATACATATATCTTATGATATATTATTATGTAATTGTTTAAAATACTTTTAATTAATAAAATGATTATAATAATATGGTGTTACAAACTCAATTTATATTGAAATGCTTAGAAAATTTTGAAATTTACATTCCAAAGTAAACAAATTTCACATCAATGCATTTGGTGAGTGAAAATAATGATAAACTTTTTGACTTGTTTTATATTAACATTGACATACCATCAATCGATATATTTTTTTTTATCAGATATTATCATCAACTTTCATTATAAACTTATATTTTCACTTTAATGGCAGTTTTTAGTTTTTTTTTTTTCAAAATCAAACAAATAAGATGGAAAGTGTATGCAACTTTCTTTCCCCAAAAAATCACTCCCAAACTTTATGGGAGGAACGAGAAAAAACTTTTTACTTCCTGCACTTTTCACCTACAGTTTCACTGCGTATTAATAATCATAACGATCAATTTCTTTTTTCTAAATAACATCTAAAAATTAAAAAATAATTACAAATTAATTAGTAATTTAATCTTCATATTTAAATCTTTAATTTATTTTAATTTTTATATTATTTCTGATTCATTTAAGTTCAAACATTTGGTAAATAAAGTCAATATAATCATTAAATTAGTCTTACCGTCACTTAAACTAATTAATTTTTTTTATTAAATTGACATATTACAGCTATAATAAAGAACTTTTATTCAATAAATATTGAAATTAAATTAACTAAAAAAGTAAATATAAGAGTCAAAATAAATTAAAAGTCTAAATATAAAAGTTAAATTATTAGTATTTTTTACGTACTACATTTTATTTAATTCGTGTTGTCCTTCAAATAAAAATTAATGACTAATACCTCAAATTAATAATTTCATTCTAAATGACTAAACTCTTTCATCATGCATATTTTTCTTTCTACATGTAAAAGTTATAACTGATTTTATGATTATATATATTTAAGAAATCAAATAGCATCATATATATTAAAGTGTTAGTTCAAGGCTTCATTCCTAAATCAGAAATAAGTTATGTTCTGTGTAATAAATCATGGCACATAGTATATCATAGAGAAAACCTCAAAAAATTCAAACATTTACTAAGATATTTATATTTATCTTATTGTATAAAAATTAATGCATGGTCAAACTTGTCTCTCGATCTAATTTTACTTGATAAAATATTTAAGATTAATTAAAAGTAAAGTGTTATTTCTTAAAAGATAAAATAATGAAATAAAAAGTAAATGAAAAATATAATATTAATATAAATTAAAACTCAGTCTTAAACCTTTCAAATTCTTTTCCTAATATTAATTAAAGCTAAAACTATCATTAATATAATAGCATCTAAAATGTTTTTTTTTCATTTTAGTTATATTTCTTCCTTGTCTTTTTTTTCCATCACAAATCGACTAGTGTCTACCCAAATTGTATTTGAACTTGTTTTCGATATTAAATAATCTTCAAAATTAAATACAGAATGGAAATACGTATTTATAAATTTACTCGTCTTTATATCCGTTTTTTGATTTTAAATTATTAAAATATTTTTAATTCATTTAATAACAATTTTTTTATTATTATACGGGTCCGATTAAAAGATATTTTTTTACATTAAATTTTCATAGTATCACGTGGCATTTATGGTTTTTTTTAATAAAAATAGTTATTTAACAAAACACATACAAATAAAATACAAATTCAGTAAGAATTTAATAAAAAAGAGAAAAAGAAAATATTTGGCGCAAACACTTCGATGTCAAAACAGCTAGTTGGGGCACAGCGAAATCCAACCCAAACAATTCCCACGCGCTTCCACAAACTTCAAAAGGAAACTTCCTTGTCTTATTAGAGAGTGTGAGTCACGCGCAAAACATCGAGTGCCAAACAGCAAATGTCGAGATTCTATCCTGTCACAAAAATTTCTCACTCAACCACTATGCGACTCAGTGAGACCTTCCTCAGAAACACAACAACAACGACAAAGAATTTTAAGAAAAAATAACCACTTTTGTTCAATGACAACTTAGTGGTTGAACTTATGCAGTCTTAAAAATATGGAATTTGAAAAATTTAATGTCAAATTAATCTTTTACTAACATAAATTTTCTTAATGAAAAAAGATTATTGAACATTTTAATTCAGAAATTAAATTAGAAAAAACAAAATTCTTATGGGTTCTGTAATGATAAAAATAGAATAATATAAAAGAAGAAGCCATGGTAGTGTTTTCGAGTGTAGTTTTTAACCTATGCAAATCATTGGTGAATGTGAACACATGAGAGAGAGAGAGAGAGAGAGAGAGAGAGACTGTGTATGTATGCATAGAGAGATACATACAGAGAAGGGAATACAGATCCATTTGAATAGATGGTGCTTTACCTGCTCTTGTGTGTTCAGCTACATGTTTGAGCATTTGAGCATCTAACAACCAAACCCTAAAAAAAGCATTATCCTCTTCCTTTGTTCTTTGCCCCTTTGCCTTTGCACAACCCTTTTTCTCTTTCCTCTTCATTTATTTTGCTTTCCCTCTTCTGCAATAATAATGGCAATCATTTTCATTTTCTCCCTCTGAACACTTTCTCCTACTCCAACACACACCCTCTTTACAGATCCTGTCATATTTCTTTTCACAATTGCTTTCCTTTCTTTCTTTGTGGCTGCCAAAACAAACTGTTCCAGTCAGAGAGAGAAACAACCAACCAAAGGTTTCAGCTTTAGATCTGAGGGAGCTAAGGTTGTTTCGACCAATGGAGACACCCTGTGTCTCTTGTCTTTCACCTGAGAAGAAAGTTTCTTGCTTTGTGCTTTGACCCTTCTTCTTCTTTTTCATCATCATCTTACTCTTTCTTCTACTACTGCCTTACTTAGTAACTTTCAAATTAGCACTACCTTGTGAGCCACTGAAAGAGGGTCAACAATGCTGGCCATTGGGGTACATGGCACCAGTATCCGCACAAGTACTACTTGCACTGCTTTGCTCAGAGAACTTGAGGTCTTTCTCCTTCCTTTGTGTTTCAGAATTCTGGGTTTTGAGGAATTTGTCGGTGCAAAATAAATGAGGACACGGGGTGTTTTTTTTTTTTTTTTTTCGTGATGAAGAGTCTGCTCGTGATTATTTGTTCATGATATGCCTACCCTATTTTTTTTTTTCTTTTCTGTTTATTTTCTTCTTCTTCTTCTTGAGTATTCTCTACCCAATGATGTGGTGTTTCTCTTCAGGTCAACTTTTTGTCTGTTCTACTGTGTCAAAAGGGAAAGCACGGATAAGGTCTCTGTAGGTTATTTTATTACGGAGGAAAGGGGCTTTGTCTTTCTTCATGAGATTGATTACCTGAGCTGAAAAGGGCCCTTTTTCAGCTTTTAAAATTTTCATTTTTTTAGTCTAAATTTTGAAAGCTTTTTTTTACTGTATGTTTCAAATTTCATCAAATTGGGATTCTTGATGCATTCTAGAAGTTACCAGTTTAGCAGTTGGTATGAAGTTTTGAGTTGACTTGGTCTTTAATAATCCATCTTTTTACAACGGTTCACTGTTTCTTTAATCTCGTTGCTTTGTTGTCAGAGAACCGGTTTCTGATTTTGTGACAATTTGGTTTAGTTTTTATGGTTTTGTTGATTTGCATTAATGTGTCTATTAGAAGTTATTACCAATTTGTTGTTTTCACTTGTAATTTATTCTTTACTTGTTACTTTCTTTATCTACTGTTTAATTATTATTCCTTGGTGTAGTGTTTTATAATTTTGTTGATTTACCAAACTGTTTGCTGTTTTCACTTTCACTTTAATCTTTATTTGTTACATTTTTTCTCTATTGCTTTTCTTTTCTTGGATTGACTGATACTGTTATGTGTGCAGCAAATATGGAACGACATTGGGGAGAGCGAGGTGGACAAAGATCGAATGTTGATGGAACTGGAGAGGGAATGCTTAGAAGTATACAGGAGGAAGGTTGATGAGGCCGCAAACACAAAAGCACGTTTTCATCAAACAGTTGCTGCCAAGGAAGCAGAGCTTGCGACACTAATGGCTTCACTTGGTGAACATGACATTCATTCACCGGTAAAGCAATTTGCTCTTGTTCAAAAGTCAATTTCTTAACTGGGTTTCCAGTAGTTTGCTGTCTGGATACAAAGAAAAAGTAAAATTATTAATGAATTCAAAATTGCCTTCGCGATTGTGCTTAACTTGCACCAGTTTAGAGTGTCAATGTGTGATGTTGTTATTAGAGCTTCAATCTCCACTATGTGTCCTACACCACTGCTCATGTTCCGGCACCCTCACTCCAACATGCCAATGAAAAAAAGGACGCAAATGATATTATTTATTTGATGTTGCTGCAATCAGTAAATCTTAATAGCCGTGGCTGCTGCTGTACGGCTGTCTGAATTTGTGAATATTGATGTAGGATAGTAGCACCTTTATACTGTTCATGTGAAATATGTGCAAAGCATTGTCCTGTCTTGAGTAATATGTGTGGAATGTTTTATTTACATGGTTTGTGTTTCTTTTACCTACCCATTTGAGGGTGACGGTGATATTTGATATGAACTTGCTAAAAAGATATAATTAGGAGTTAGCTTTCTGAGCTTTGAGAGGATAAAAGATATAATTGCATGATACGTGTTTCTGATACTTTTTTCTGTGAATTTGTAGATTAAAATAGATAAGAGATCCTCTTCTCTGAAGGAGAAACTTGCATCCATCACACCTTTGGTTGAAGAACTGAAGAAGAAAAAAGATGAAAGGTTGAAGCAGTTTGACGATGTAAAGACTCAAATAGAGAAGATAAGTGGGGAGATTTTTGGATTCCATTCTGTCAGTAATTCTTTAAGTATCACAACAGTTGAGGATGAACAGGACCTGTCACATAGAAGACTTAACGAATATCAAACACATCTCCGAACTCTTCAAAAGGAAAAGGTTTGTATTATGGTAGAATCTGATCTTTGATCAATCATGTAGAATGATCTTTGATCAATCATGTAGAATGATCTTTGAACTTCCATAGACCTTTGAATTTTGTGAATGATCAATTCTTTTAATATTTTTCCTTATATGTGCCTGGTTCCTGCCCTTTATTTATTTCTCCTAAGAAACGCAGTTCATATGGAAATTTAAATGCTTTTCTTGACTCCTTTTGCCTTATTTTAAATTTCTCATTTATACCACTCATGAACGAATCTTCGAGGACAAGAAAAGTCTACTTATAAGTGGGTTTGAGATATTCAAAATGCATTCTCATCTCAATTACTATATCGATACTCCTTTAGAACTCATTCTTTGCATTTTTATGTCTGTTCTTTTCAGTCTGACCGACTTCAAAAGGTCTTGCAATGCGTGAATGAGGTCCATTCTCTTTGTAGTGTGCTTGGGTTGGATTTTGGCCAAACTGTGGGTGATGTGCATCCAAGTTTGCATGGGACTCAGGTGGAACAATCTACTAATATTAGCAATAGCACATTGGAAGGCCTAGAGCAGACCATTCTAAAGTTAAAAATAGAAAGGAAAACTAGGATTCAGAAGGTGATTTATGGACTCCATACTTTTTTTTTTCACTTTATTGGTTCTTGAAATTTCTTCCATTCCTTTACTCTGGTCTCAGACTTGTAGTATACTCTTTACAAAAATGCAGCTGAAGGATGTTGTAGCTAAACTATTCGAACTTTGGAATTTGATGGATTCATCAAAAGAAGAGAGAAACTCTTTTATGGTGATTACTTCTATTGTTGGAACGTCAGAATCAGAAATCACTGATCGAGGTGTTCTTTCAACAGAGATGATTGAGAAGGTCTCGAAGTTTCTTTCTGTTTCCTCACCCTTTGTTTATTTATTTTTTCATTCTTTCAATTTATTCTGTGGAGATGCAGCTCCTAAACTGAAGAGTCTTTTTGCAGGCTTCAGCGGAAGTGGACAGGCTTACGAAACTAAAAGCTAGCAGAATGAAAGAACTTGTTTTTAAGAAGAGATCAGAGTTAGAGGAAATATGTAGATTGACTCATATTGAACCAGATACAAGTACTGCTGCCGAGAAAGCTGGTGCATTGATAGATTCTGGTCTGTTCCAATACATTCATAGATTATTTACCTTTAAGCTCTCTCTTAGTATTACAGAACATCTTCTTTCTTAGAAATATATATATTTTTTTTTCGAAGCTCTATTAGGGAGGGAACAAAAATATGGATCTAAATAAGTTGAACCAAACACACCTCTGTAAAATTCTTTTTTTGGGGTTTAGAAGGAAATTATCTGACCTTGAATTCTACTATTTCTATCATAGGCTTGGTGGATCCTTCTGAGCTATTAGCCAACATTGAAGCTCAGATAATTAAGGTAAAAGATGAAGCTTTGAGCAGAAAAGAAGTAACAGATAGGATTGACAAGTGGCTTTCTGCATGTGAAGAGGAGAATTGGCTTGATGAATATAATCAAGTAAGTGAGAAATTATATTTTATAATTTGTTTCTTGTGCCTGCCCAAACTCTTCTATTTTCATTGAAAGTTTCACATGCTACCTTTCTTTGTTGAAGGATTATTGAATATACCTTGTATTTTTTATTAGAAAAGAGAGATTCTTGTATGTATTATTCAAAATCACCTGTCTGGAGTAGAAAAAGGCCCATGACAGATGGTCTGAAGAGAAAGTAGATGAAACCAAAATTTAGAAAAGACTCAGATTACAATTATATTGTAATCCTGAGTTTTTCTTATGTATCTTTAATATAACAGGTCTATTTTTGTTACGCATCTTGTTCAAACTCTATCAATCTGGTGTGGCTGTTTGTGATGCCATACTTTTATAAGAAAACTGTAATAATAGTGCTGCCCACTAATTATAGGATACCGCCAGAGACTATCAATATCCCCTTTTCATTAGACAGTTCAAATAAGTGCTTTTGCAATATGATTTCATCATGAACACTGTTAGTGTTAGATCATTTAGTCTTTTCTCTGAAGTAGCATATAATTTCAGGATGACAATCGGTACAGTGCTGGGCGAGGTGCACACATTAATCTTAAACGTGCAGAACGTGCTAGAATAACTGTAGCCAAAATTCCAGGTACTTCTTTCATGCATGCTTATCTGTTATTTTACAGTGCCATTTTGAACTTCTTCTAATGACATGCTATCTTTCCAGCTATGGTTGACAATCTCATTAACAAAACACTATCATGGGAAGATGAAAAGAAGACTCATTTTCTATATGATGGGGTGAGCTTTGAAGTAATATATAATTATTGTGGTTGTGTTTTCTATCTTCAAGCCTTTTTTAGTAGGTAAATTTTATTGTCAATATGATCTATAGGTACGGTTGGTTTCAATATTGGACGATTATAAACTGGCCAGACAACAGAAAGAGGAAGAGAAGAGACGACACAGGGTAAAATTATTAATCTTTAAATCTAAAAGTCAGCAGGATTTTTTCTCTCTTTTCAATTTTGATGTTCTGAGAAATTTTGCTACATGCTGAACTACTATTTATAGATAACTGGTGTGTTTTGTTAAATCTTGCAGGACCATAAGAAGATGCAAGATCTACTTCTAAATCAAAAGGAAGCCATTTATGGTTCTAAACCTAGTCCAAGAAAAAATAACAGCTTTAGAAAGACAAATAGTTACCGTGCAAATGGCAATGGATCTATGCCTCCTACGCCTCGCCGGAACTCCCTAAGTGGTGGAACAACATCCGAACTTCTGACACCACGGTCCTACTCTGGCCGTCAGAATGGATATTTTAAGGAAATGAGAAGATTGTCTACTGCCCCTCTGAACTTTGTGGCTATATCCAAGGAAGATACAATTTCATATGCTTCCCTTTGTGGTTCAGAGCCTGACTCCCCTCCCCAAGTTTAAATGATAAAAAGAAAAAAAAATGGTAGGTTTTGTGGTTCCCCAGTTTGCCATTATTATATTTTTTATGAACTTAAACAATGTGTGATCTCCAAGAGCAGAAAGTTAACTTTTTTCTTTGCTTGGTCATGTTTTCAGTGACAAGATAGTTTGATGAATGGCATCATTGTGCGTGTGCAGGAATAGGGTAAAAAAGATTTTCTTGGGCAACTGTAAGCAGCCAGCAGAAACGTTGTGAATACGAGATGGATTGTACACTAGTATTTGCTTTGTAATAAGCTGATGAGATATACGTGGACAGTGATAACTGACATTTGAGGATACGAATTAGGGTGTTTATGGTTTGAAGAACATTAGCTTTGGGAAGAGTGTTGATACTGGTAGGGACAGTGAAGTGCATGACTCCTTTTGTAGAGGGTAAACAGTGGAGATGATGATGGTTCATACAGTGTTTGACCATGATGTATGTTCTGGGTTTTGTTTGTGTATATATATGTTTCAGTGTGATGTAGTAGTAACTGAGATTATTTTGATTCATAACTGTAGGTGAAGTCCTATTTCATTGCATTCTAATCATGTTTGTTGTATGTCATAATCCTACATCAACTTTTATTCTGCTCAACATTGCCACTCTAGCCCTGCCTGCATCACTTAACCTTTTGTGATTGCTAAGTTTATAAACTTTGATATATTTTAGCAACATTTAAGATGAACCAAAATCTACAAAAGTTTAATTGTGCATTAACAAAAGATCTAGCCAAAATAAGTTCATGTGTTGACCAAATGACATAAATTTGAACTGAGTTATTTTTAGGGACCCAAATGATTATACCCGAAACTGTGACAATAAACTGGTAACTTGTTTTAGCCATCATTTTCACCGTAAGAAGTAGTATGTTAACTGAATTTTTTCAGTAACTTTAAAATAAAATATTATTTAATAACTTATCTTCAACGTCGTAGTCTTTTAAAGATGGTAAGATACATTAAGGAAATATATACTTTCTGTTATAGTTTGATATTGATAGATATTCTTAATATTCTTTTTAACAATATCTTTTATTTATTATAAATGTGTTATATATATTTGTATAATTTTTCTTTATAAATATATTATTCTATGTGGTTTTTAGAAATAATGAGAGATTAATCTTATATCTATTTTTATTATATTTAATATGGTATTTATAGATTAAAACTTATAGTTTATATTTGAATTTTAAATTCATTGAGAGATAATTCTCATGATTTTTATTATATAATATCGATTCTTATTTATGGTTAAGATTTTTGTGGTGAATTTTCATTAATCAATAATGTGTTAGATTGTGATATTTTCATTTCTGTATTATTTATGTGCTCTTCTATGATTTTCTTTATTTATGTTATGAGAGGAATTAAATTAAAAAATAAATATATTCTTTCTTGGATAGGATCGTATCATTTGAACAATGATCAACTATGTTAGAGTACTCTCCTCCTCTTTTAGGATATGTGCTTGTTGTCTTGTCTTTATTGGAGAACCTTGTTTTTTTTAAGGTTTTTCTCTTTTCATGGCTTCTTCCAATGCTTTTTCTGATAATGTAGGTCAATTTGCTCTTTGCAATGAATTTCTTAAATATTATAATAAGGATCATATTATAAGGATCGTTATAACTCTAGTTTCACCCCTTCTGTTGCATGTACATGTATATCTTTTGTTGTCCTAACTCAACCTTTTTCTTTTGGACCTTGGATTCTTGACTTAGGTATCACAAATCACATTATTGATAACAAATTTTTGTTTTCTTCTTTATCCTTTTCAGATAATTTACCAATGGTTACAATGACCAATGGGTCTAGGGTTTTATCTCATGGTGTCGGTACTGTTAATCTTTTTTCGTCTTTAACCATTGATAATGTTCTTTATGTCCTTGTGTCTCCCTTTAACTTATTGTCCATTAGTCTTCTAACATGTTATCTTGATTATGTTATTTCTTTTTTAAAAAAAAAAATTGTTTGTTTACAAGACCAGAGTTCGGGATTGATAATTGGCACTGAATGTGAGTCTCATGACCTTTATCATATCTTCCCTTCTACACATATTAGCATAGTTATGAAGTCTCCATCTCGACTGGCGAGTCAACTGGGAAAAAGAACATTCTCAACACAAAGAGAATCTTTAACAAAGCACATCCGAACATATCATACGCCTAAAATAGTAAGACCCCTTAACAAAGTGATCATAGCGCCTCAATTAATAACAAAGTTCTACAACCAAGTGTTATAATAAGATAACCTTAGTTGCGAAGCTCGACCAGTAGACGATAAAGCTTTATAACGAAGTTCGACCACTAGAGGATAACCTCAATTGCAAAGCTCGACCACCAAAGGAAAACCTTGGCCGTGAAGCTCGACCACTAGAGGATAAAGCTCGATTGTGAGGCTCGACCACCAAAGGATAACCTTGATCGCGAAGCTCGATCAGCAAAGGATAAAGCTCTACCGCAAAGCTTAACCACCTAAGAATAAAGCTCGACCATCCAACTCAACCATAAGAGGATAAGGCTTGGCTACGCAACTCGGGTAGCAGAGAAGAAAGATTGGTCGTGGAGCTTGACTACTAGAGGATAAAGCTCGATTGTGAGGCTTGGCCATCAAAGGGTACATTCCCCTTCAACGAGGTGGTGGCATTGTAGTTTGGGATAAAAAAGTTGCTTCAAGAAAACAAAATAGTGTGGATTTATCCATTCAAGACTCTAATATTATAAATGAATAAGTGAAACAAAAATTATCAAAATTAAATACTTATTTCTTTTGCTTTTTGTATTTGATTTTGAATTATAGTCAGAGTTTAAGATGATTTTGTATTATATTTAGACGATGTTGTATTTATTTTTGAATTGTTTCTAGAATTTAATATTGTTTTAAATTGAAATTTATTTAGATTTGAATGAAATAAAATTGTTATTTTTTTTAGAATTGAAAAAGAAAATTAAGGAAAACCGCTTAACTAATTAACTCAGATAGAATGAGTCATATTTAAATTATTTCAAATAAGGGAGTTGATTAGATTAGTTGATTAAGTGACCAAGGGAATGTTTCATTTTCACAGCACTAGAAATATGAAGCTCTGTTCGGGTCAAGTAAAACCCACAGCATCTCTTCGGAATTTCTAGGCAATTCTACCGAGTTTAATCCTTCCTCGCTGCTTCTACTGCTGCATGAGACCTTTGTTTCGCGTTATCACAAACGAAAACGAAAAAGCTACTCAACAAGGGTGGTCGCGTTCTCTTTCAGTGTCAAATAACCAAACACTTTGTTGGCATCTGTTGAACTCATTTTCTTTAACCGTACACTGCCGCTGCGTCTCAACAGCGATATGGACAAACTCACCCAAGAGGAAGTGGAAACTGACCAACTCAAAAGCAGCACCTTTCAACGCTTAAAATCACACTCGTTGCACCTTCTCGACCTTTTGCAAAACCCTCACATTCATAATCAGAAGCATTCTTCTGTCACCGTAATTCCCCAGCTCCTTCGTTTCCTTCAAACTTCTTCACCCTCTGCTTTACAGCCCTTCTTCGAGTAAGCTACCTCTTCACAAACTCTACACCCTCCATAAATTTAAGACTAATTTTAATTTGATTAACACCACATGATTTCGCCTGTTTTTTTTTTTTTCTTACGTATTGTCATGTGGAATTTTATTGTTTCAAAATTCACTTTTTGTTTAATGCTTGTTTTACTCAATCTCACCTTTTCATGTGATTTTTATTTCCCAGCTACGCTCTATTTCCGTTACTCCTGCTGCTGGATGCAGCGGTTCAGTGTAGGTCTACCCTGAAAATCGATTCCCAGCCTGGTGTTTTGAAAACACCTGTTGAAGTGAGTGATGGCGTTGCTGAAGGTGTGGTTAAATGTTTGGAAGAGCTTCTGAGGAAGTGTCGTTTGAATTCTGTGGATCAGGTGCCTGTGCTTATTGGTTTATGCCGTTGACATTTGGTCTGGATGGGTTGTATGCAAATTATGGTTTCTTACATTGGGATTTTATTTGCTTTTGTTTGTTGGTTGAGTAAAATCGAACTGCCACTGTTGAGTGTGTTGGATGTGTTGCGAATTGGGAGCTATGCTGCTCCCTCTCCTCATTAGGGAAGGGTAACGAACAAAAGAAATAAATAAAGAGCAGAAGGAATCTAGGAACGAGTGGATTTGGGGTCTGAATGCGCAGAAACTGAAGCTGCGCTACGTTGTACTCCAGCCTTTTGGGTCAAAGTAGATGAAGGACACCCTCTAAATATTTTTTAGAGTAAAACGTGGAATAGGTGTAGATATATTGTGCAATATTATTAAGTTTTGTTAATTGTTTACCTAGGTCGTTTTAAATGTTCTGTGATGTAAGTGGGTTATATGCTGATAGTAGACAGTGATCTGAGCTTACTTACCCTTGATAATTTGGGGTCACATTGATAATTTGGGGTCGTTTTAAATGCCATTTGTTTCTGAATAGCCAGTGGCATGAAACGGTATTTATATGAGGTTTCCTTTTTGTTTATGTTTTTGCTAGTGTTGCACATTCTGTTTTTTGTAGGCTTTAAGTATTTTACAAGTGCCAATTTGACTGGTCTTTACACCGTAGCTGTAGCCTGTATTAACTCATGACGGCTGTCAAGTACACACTTCTCATTTGCCATGAACAGCTGTCTAAACTCTTACTAAATGGTGTTTGGTTCGAGACTGAAACACATACTAAACGTTGGTTTCTTTCACAGATGGTTGTTCTACTAAAAAAGTTAACATATGGGGCAATGTTGTCACCCTCCGAGGCTTCAGAGGAGTTTCGTGAAGGAATTTTGTTGTGTGTCAAGGCACTGCTTTTGAGTTTATATTCTTGTTCCGATATGTCTTGCGTGTGTAAACAAATCCCTGGTATGCCGGCACTTTCGGGTGGAGATAATAATGATAGACTTAATAAAACTTTCGCGAGTGGTTCGGAATCAGGAGAATGTGTACTTGCATTTCTTCAGTCTCAATTTGCATCAGCTGCTATTGGACACTGGCTATCACTTCTTCTTAAAGTATGTTGGTTTTTGTTAGAGTTTCTTGGTTAAATTCCTATTCTGTTATGTTTCTATTTTATTTTAACCTTTGGGTGGGTTATTAAATGGATAATAGCATTTTACAACAAAATAACCAAAATTTTAAAGCATGTAGCACTTCTATTGTAGAAGAATATAACTTATTAAAGTAATTAAGGCAGAGATCTTTCTTTTTTAAACTAGAACTAAGTGGAATTTCCCATCCTTTTTTTCTTCTGAAATTTAGTTGCCATATATTATTGAATTTATTCCTATTTGGTCTTATGAAAAGACTGCAGATACAGAGGCTGCCAGGGGACAACAAGGTTCTGCAAGACTTCGAATTGAAGCATTCAAAACTCTGCGGGTGCTTGTTGCTAAGGTAATGCGATGAAATATACTTTTTGAAACACATGTAAGAGTTATTTATTCATTTTTAGCCAAGGAAAGATAAATTACTATAGAGATGAAGGGCCAATAGTATAAATAAAGGAGGTTAGGATATCCTTCTCATAAAATATATACAAGGGAAAAAATACAACCAAGTTTATCAGGGAAATAAAATAGTCATCTCCCTGCATGTTTGATTGGACTTTTCTATATGAAAGCCATAATAGGAAGAGAACCAAAGTTATAAAAGCTTTCTCTATCTCATTACTACAATGAAGGCTATGAAATAACTGAATTAACAGGGTTACATCGTATAGGTTTACCTTTTATTGCACCTCTGGAATCCTCTGAAGTTGTTCTATTTTCTTACACGTTACAAAACTGGATTTTAATATATTTAAATTCTTTCTAACTAAATGTAAATATGGAATCAATCATTTGGTTGTGCTGGTTTACTTTTGTAGGTTGGTTCTGCAGATGCATTAGCATTTTTTTTACCTGGCATTGCTAGTCAGCTAGCTAAAGTTTTACACAGTGCAAAAATAGTGATAAGTGGTCCTGCTGGTAATGTGGATTCTATTGACCAAGCAATCAGAGGGTTCACAGAGTTTCTGATGATAGTCCTCCAGGATGATGCTAATGCATCTGCCCTCGATATTGAATCATCTTCAGACTTTGATTCGAATGAGTGTAATTCAACACTTTCTCTTTTGGAGGAGCTTCGTCACTTGCAAGTTAAAAATTGTGTTAATACAAAAGCTACAGAAGATACAGGTGTTGAGTCAGAAAAAATCTCTTATTCCCAAACTCAACTCCAAGAAACAGGGAATACTGATCCTGATAAAGAGAACTTGTCTCTGCATGTGAACCGAACAAAAGATTGGATGCAGAGGACATCAGAACATGTCAATAAGCTGTTGGATGCAACATTTCCACACGTATGTTTCATGATGTTAGTTTCCTTGTCTTTTTTTACCAGCGTTGGATGTTCGAAACTAGAGTGCTATGTGTATCTTTTGATATACAATGTAACTTTTTATTTGATCAGTAAAATCATTGAATTTCAGATCTGTATTCACCCTTCACAAAAGGTGAGAAAGGGACTTGTTGATGCCATAAAAGGACTGTTGTCAGAGTGCTTCTACACACTGGGGGAGAGTAGACTGATGCTTTTGGTGAGCCCTGAACTGGTTAACTGGGAATAATCATTGGTATGCTTTATGCAGGTTGACGATACAATGTTATATAATAAAAATTGCTGATGGATGTGTAACTAAGTGCAATCTAATCCTTAGCAAGCACGTCATAGCAATACTGGGTTGGAACCTTGTGAGTTTCAGTACTCACCACATTCTGTTCCCCATTCCCTTTATGAAACCGATAAAAAAATAGTTATATAATTTTATCCTTTACCATATAAATAGGTTGAAAACCAGGTTCTTTCTCTTGGATGGTTTAATGAGTGAAGATAATTATTTAAAGTCGTTGACATTATGCTCTAGTCAAGACACCAACAAAGTGAGTACTGCTGTGTAGAGCCTTTTTGTCTTCAGTAATGGGTATAGCATCCTAAAGACGCAAGGGTAATACAAAAGTCCTCCAATGAGCACAATTAGTTTATTCACCCACGGCCAAGTGTTGGGCAAGTGAATGAAGTTGGCTTACACTCAGGAATTTATTGTCTTTAGTTGCATTTTTCTGGTCCAATGAAGTAGGGGGGTGGGGCAATGCGTGTTTTAAAATTTTCCTCCTGCTGCTCTTATTTATGAAAGAGTTTAATTAGAATGCACTAATGGTGTAAATGTTTCTTACTTAGTCATCCAATCACATTCTCCCGAATGCTAAATGAAGATTACCGGTTGATTGACAGTGTATAATTTTTTTTTGTACTGACCGCCTTCAAATTAAACTCCATGAAACTTTGTTATTTTTCTATTGTTATGGAATATTTCAGAAGTATGTATCTTGTCAAGTAATCTTCTTCATTTTTTATTTTAATTCATTTACTAATGATTCAGGAGTGCTTATGTGCCTTGGTTTTTGATGTATCCAATGATGTGTCTTCAACTGCACAAGATTTCCTTGAGTATTTGTTCTCACAGAATTTGAAACATGTTATAAAACAGAATGCTACTGAGATTTTTATCAGGTTCATCATTTATTTTGGACTCGTTATTCGTTGAGGATGGTTTTCCCCCCTTAGGTTTTTCCCTCATCAGAAATATTTCCTCTTTCAACTTCAGGCACCTTGAAAAGCTTCCCAGGGTAGTACTTGGCCATGAGGAGTCATACGCCGTGTTACATGCTCAGAAATTGCTAACAATAATATTTTATTCTGGTCCTCGCCTAATAGTGGCTCATCTTCAGTCTCCTGTACGTGCTTCTATAATAATTGCACACATTCTTTCTATACGTCTATTATAATTTCTCCTGTTTTACAGTCATGCTTTGTTTTGTTTCTTCAGATATGGTTATCTTGGTTTGGAATAGTGGAAATTAGTTGTACAGGGTAACAATTGGTGTATATTCTAAATTGTAATTTATTTTTTCTTTGGTAATGAAAGAAATTATTAGGATAAAAAAGAAAA
This sequence comes from Vigna radiata var. radiata, assembly GCF_000741045.1. NCBI lineage: Eukaryota > Viridiplantae > Streptophyta > Magnoliopsida > Fabales > Fabaceae > Vigna > Vigna radiata. The sequence goes on along the minus strand of NW_014543261.1, from coordinate 802,476 downwards.
ATACAAAAGGAGGGTAGAATCTGCAAGAACTAAAACTAGCACAGCCAAAAGTAAACTGATAAAAAAAGAGAAATAAAGAATGTGCAGAGTAACATGTCAATCTAACACGGACATAATGAAGCCAGAAAATCTGCTCTATCGCAAATGAACTCACTAGGAGATTAACATCCCCGAGAGGATTCTCACATTTCTTTCCAAACAAATATAACAAAGAACTGCAGCCTGAGAACACTGCCAAAGCTTTTCTCTAAGACTGAAATTCAGAAAATTCCCTATCACTTTTCTTAAAAGTGAAAATCCTAGGAAATAGTTGAGTGAGTTAAAGAATAGAACTGAACAGCAGGCGCTTTGAAAAATAAAGAGGGACGACAAAGTCTAGGAAAAGCCATTTATACGCCAAAGCAATATTTTTAGATACCAAATTATAAGACCCAAACCTCCTTTTTTTGGGTGAACAGTAAACTTCCCTGGTAACTAACTAGGTGTAATTGTGTTAGTTCAAAATATTCTTTAATTTAAAGATAACACCAATTGCACCTGACAAGGCATCTATATTATCTTGAGAACTGTGGTTTTCCATATTTCATTATATTTAAAGTTTTTTTTCTATCTCTATTAATTAGGACCAGGAGTAACCCTTCCTGTTTATCCACTTATTCTAAAACATTACATTGAATATAGTACATCCTGTAAAATGCCCTGACATTTCATATGAAGTCACCTGTTCATTGTTTAATCTTGTATGCCTAGGTTTTGTGCAATGAAGTATTGCTTATTGTAGTTAAATGTTGAAGATCCCTCATTAGTATATGAGTGAGTGTAAACCTTATTTTATAATTTTTTTTATAAGGTTGAATTAAGTTTAAAATGTACATTTCCTAAGATGGTGTTTGAACTTATCTTTTTGAGGTTTATTGGACTTATCGTGTCACTTGTTATTGGACTGCTATTGGACTACCTACAAATATTTAGTCTCTTGCTTGACATATTTTGTCCTAGCATGAACGAGTATGCTAAAGATCTTACATCGACTAGAGATATGACCAAATTATAGTATATAAGAAAGTAAAAACCTCACGTTATAGATCAATTATGAGGTTGAGTTAAACTTAAATTCCACATTTTCTAATATATAATATAGGTTATATCTCCTTTATTTTATATTTTTCTTTTTCTTTTTTTATTGTTTTAGTGCAACTAAACCCTTTTTCATATTTTTTCTTTCATGGACTTCTATTCTGATGCTTGGAAGTTATTAGGTTGAAGCCAGTAGATTCCTAGATTTGTTTGCTGCATGTCTCAGCCATAATTCAGTGTTTTCGGGTTCGCTCAGGAAACTCACTTCAACAGATCGATCATCAGCTCTGGGATATCTTCCCTCCATTGCAGAGTTGAAATCTGGAGCTAATTTCTTCAATTATAGCCCCTCTCTTATAAGTTCTGGTTTATCCGAACTCCTTAAATGCAGGCTTATTGAGGAAAAGAGTATAGAAAAACCTGTGAAAACTGCTTATGAGCTTCCTCGCATGCCCCCTTGGTTTAGTTATGTTGGTAGTCTTAAATTATACCAGCCTCTTGCGTGGATTCTCCGGTTTGTGGGTTTATCTTTAGTGGCAGGTGATTTTCAATTCAATGTTCTTTTTCACATAGCTCTTACAGTGTTTATCTTTAACCTGGATTTACTTATATTACCTTTGTTTGTCACTGCTAGATAATATAAGTGAAGGGCTTATGTTGCATGTGATTGAGACCCTGCTAGGTTACTTCCGTAAATTGGTTTCTGAGCTTCGTTTAAGAGAATACAATGAAGAAAGCTGGCAGTCTTGGTATGACAGGCATGGTTCTGGACAGTTATTGAGGCAAGCTAGCACAGCTGTATGCATGCTAAATGAGATAATATTTGGTGTATCAGAACAAGCAAGTAATGATTTTGCTAGTATATTTCATAATTGTGCATTTCATACTTCTTTCTGGAACATGCCCAAGGATAAAGGTGTAAGGAGTTATTTAGTTGAGTGCATTGGTGGGATCTTGCATGAGTATTTATCTGCTGAGGTATGGAATGTTCCAATTGATTGTGGAACTGCTGACTTGCTGCATAATGCTGTGGTTGAAGAAGATATCAGCCTATACTTTTTCCAAGATGCTGCAATGCTGCGTGAGGAAAGAAGCTATTTTTATAAGCTGACATGGCTGTTTATTCATTATGATTTGGTTTATTTTTCATATTCACATCTATAGAAACTTGACATAAAATAAAAAATGGTTTATTTATTGTGAAACAGGTTATTATTGATGGAGTAGGCATCTTTAATTTGTGCCTTGGAAGAGATTTTGTTTCTAGTGGATTTCTACACTCTTCACTTTATTTATTGCTGGAGAATCTTAGTTCTTCAAATTACAGAGTTAGAAACTCAGCAGATTCTGTCTTGCATATACTTTCAACCACATCTGGCTTTCCAACTGTCAGTCATGATCTTTGTTAATTTTCTAAATTTTCAATGGCTATTATTTATTGCTATCTTATCTTAAATATATTTATATAGGTTGGGCAGTTAGTTTTGGAAAATGCAGACTATGTGGTTGATTCAATATGTCGACAATTACGTCATTTGGACCTAAATCATCATGTGCCAAATGTGCTAGCATCCATGCTGTCCTACATTGGAGTGGCTCACAAGATTTTGCCTCTACTTGAGGAACCAGTATGACCATGGCCTCTTATTGCCATTTTAAGCAAACTACCTTCCTCATTGTTGGCTATGCTATGATAATTCTTCTTTTGCCAGCATACTTAGACTTTATAACTTGTGGTCTAACTATTTGTAAATGAACAGATGCGCTCTGTGTCAATGGAACTTGAAATACTGGGTAGACATCAGCATCCTGATCTAACTATTCCTTTCCTAAAGGTATGTTGCAAGCTACAACCTCTAAAATTGTGCTTCCATTTCCTTGTTGAGTGGATTTTAATCACACTATTTCCTCCATCTTTTTATATTCATCTTCACCTGGTAGTAATAAATCCTAATGCCATCAGTGAATCCAGGTTTGGAACAGTTTTCAAAATATCTACATGAGATATTTACCATTCTTTTATTTAGCGATAGATATGGCTATTCTTTTTTCAATTTGTTTCTTATTTAGTTAGCATGTACGTCTGAAAGGCTTTAGGTTTCAAAATGTTTGCATAGTTCTAATATCAGTTAGTGCACTGTAAACTGGTTCATCTCAGGCTGTAGAAGAAATTGTGAAGGCATCAAAACGTGAAGCTTTCTTGTTACCCGCTCAGACAGAGTTGTTTGCCAGAGATGTCCGGTCTATAATCTCCGATTCATCTGAAACTAAGCAAGGTTTGAATTGCAATCCATCATTTAGAATTCTTTTTGAAGTTATCTATATGTATATATTGTATTATTTTTATCGATGATGCTTCTGCCATAATCTATTATGGCTTGTGATATATTTTGATAAAGGATTTTTAGGTCCTTGATGTTTTTTCATTATCCGATATTGATAGCATTGGTTAGCACCACAACACCCAAAGATTTTAGTTATTTCTATCCTGGAGCCTTTTGAGGGATTTGAGGATACAAATGACAACCTTAGCGTAATCAATACAAGGAGTCTACATATGTTGATTAACCACACTAACTGAAAGACAGACCAAGTCTTGCGAGTGTAACACTTTAATTCTTAAATTGAAATTTCATGAATACGAGTTTCAACCAAAGAAATAACAAAATCAAATTCTTTTGGTAAGCCTTCTAAAACAGAGTCCAACATTTCACGATGCAAAGATGAGTCTCCAACAACAAAAAGAGAATCAATATGTGCTTTGATGCGAAGTAAGTACTCCTAAACAATGCTACCATCCATTAATGAATGATGAAGTTTGTCTCGCCCTAGTGCAAGTTTTATGATAGAAATAAGTGTACTTTGTCTCGTACCTTGTAGTTTTTCTTCTATTTTTGACTGGTGTAGATGACCCCAACGATCATACAAAAGTTTAGGAGATGAGATGGGGATGCAAAATATGACATAAATGAATTAGTTCCAAAATAGTGCAGTCCTTTGGATTCGTGTTCGTTGCCAATTAGTGGACGAATATCAAGTTTTTGTTTAACAATTGAATTGAAATCAAAGGTTAGTGAATAATTTAATGACTTGGTTAATTGACTTAAAGAATAAGGATAAATGGGCATGTATGAACAAATAGTATAGATTTTAAGTTTAAAGAAGGAGAAAATGAAACTTCATCAACTCCCTAAGAAGAAACCTTGGATCCAATGCCTAAGGTTGGTAAATATGATCGAAAGTACTTGGAAGAGTCTTTCACGAATTGTGTTGTCAAATTGGGGTTTGTAGAAGCTTGTGCTATACTTCTGAATTTTAACCTCAAATATTCTTGATATTCTTTATCAGAAAACTTTGATTCGATTGTTTCAGATTTGGAGATATTGACTCGGTTGTTAGGAAAACCATATCAAGAGTATCAATTGTCTTGAGTGTGACCTATTTTCTTACGGTAATAGCAGTAAAGACATCCTTGACTACCATGTTCTTCCCTGTTGCCATGACCTCCCTTTCCACAAGTAGACACCATGGTAGACAATTTAGTAAATTCTTGAAGATTTATGCTTTCTAGGGTTGAGACACACGAAGAATTCGTTTTGTTAAAGTTCATTACTATTAATTGTTAGCCGATAGAAAAATAAAAAAGCTAGCCCGTTACAAACCACTGAAACATGAATAAAGTGATAAAATAATTAACTAAGGAGAAACCAACAAAACTACGTCCCACTAAACCTAGATGTAGGGATAACTTCATAATCAACTGTATGATTTTATTTTATGATTGAAATTCCCTATAAAAAGAGAGGTTGGGGGAAGGGAGAAAAAGTTGTCATTCCTTGCATATATCAAGGTCGTCTAGATTTTCTAAAATTTCTTGCTTCATGTGTAAACTTAAAAAGAGACTTTCTTAAAATTCCTAATCCATGAATGGATAGTAAAGGTTTATGTTAGTATTCAAGAGAGTATTATTTGATCTATTATCAATCCATTAATAAAATGAACATTTGTGTGTTACTATATTAGGGTTCATAAAATTTTACTTTCCCAAACTTGTTGGGATCTTTAAAATCAATGAAGTTAACAATAAGGCCTTAGCCACCAACAAACAACTATCTTCTAATTCTTCAGATTTCAGTTTATAATAGTATAATGCTGGAGTGATAATAATTAGTGGTAAGTAATAATTACATAATATGAATTATTATTACCTTAATTTTACTTAGTATATCAATCATTTATATTTTCATGTTGTTACGATTACCAGGTCTGTCAAGTGCTAGACCTCCTAAGACTTTATCGGGTTCACACCAGTAATTTTATTACTTAAACTGTTAATTTCCTTGATTGTGTTGCTATAGAACAGTATAATAGGACTTATATTGGTGCTTCTGCATCAACCGGATTATGTGATACCTGTTCTCTTGTGGTAATGATTGTTTGTCAATTATTATTAAGTGAAGAGTTTTGCTTGTAGATCAGTGGGAGGACATTTTATTCAAGTTAAATGATTCAAGAAGATATAGACGAACAGTTGGTTCTATTGCTGGTTCATGTGTTACTGCAGCAATCCCACTTCTAGCATCTATCAAGCAAGAGATATGCTTAGCTGCCTTGGATATAATTGAGGTATCTTTTGATTGAAATGTTTTACACTTCAACATGTTAGCCACTGATGTAAATAAGAGAAGCATGCATTCTTTTTCGGTACTTAAGGCAGTTTTGCTTGCTTTTTCATGAATTGCTGGACTCTGATCAGCCATTTTGATTAAACTGCAAATTTAAAAATAGAGATGAAAGATCTGAACTTCAGATTATAGACAATGCTAAAAATGAGTAAGAAAAAGAAGAGGATATGCCTAAAGGGTAACTTTTATTTCACTGTTCGGATATTTTTTTGTTTTCAATGAGAAATAGGATTAAATGGTTTAAGCTTTAAAACCAGTTTCATACAACTCATCTCTCTTTTTTATTTGTCATACATATGTAGGGATATTTGAGTGCTTTATTATACTGTTGTTTGTATTAAGGTTTTCTTAAGCACTTTTCTTTATATAGATGCTTTGCTTTGTTTTGTATTTCTGTTACCTAGGAGGTTTATCTTTGACATTCATTGAATCCAAGCCTTTTTAGGCATATCTGACATCTTGTTCCTAGTTCCTTGCGGGAAGATATATTCTACACAACTTCCATCAGTAATGAATTATTTTCTTAACCGAAAGCAAATCTGTGTCAAGGACCTAACTGGATTTTATAAAAGTAATGGATAACTATTCCAAATGGCACTTTCTTATATTGCTGAATTTGACACAAAATGGCGGGGTTTTGGAAAGTGATTCAGTTATTATTTGCCTGCCAGTTTGAGTATGAATCTAAAATCATTTTGAACAATAAGATCTATTATGTATTTTTCTCATTGCTATTTGGATAATTTCTGGTTTTAGAGTGGAACTTTGGCAATAGCAAAAGTAGAAGCTGCTTATAAACATGAGAGGGCAATTAAAGAAGCAACTGAAGAAGCGTTAGAATCATTGTCACTGTATCAGCTGAAGGATACTTTGGAGGCTAATGAAGAAGGGGCTGACGAAAACAGGCTACTCCCAGCAATGAATAAAATATGGCCGTTCCTGGTTACTTGTATTCAGAATAGGAACCCAGTGGTGAGTAGTTCCTCGTTGACTGTCATTTCTTACTTAATTGTTTGGATGATTTTGCTTGAAAGATATTTTATGCATGCAACTCATGTTTGGCAGGCTGTGCGGAGATGTTTGAGTGTGATCAGCAGTGTAGTGCCCGTTTGTGGAGGAGATTTCTTCACACGTCGTTTCCTCTCTGATGGGGCTCACTTTTGGAAACTTCTGATCACATCCCCATTTCATAAAAAGTCATTTTCCAAAGATGAAAGGATTCCTTTGCAACTACCTTATAGAAGCAGTTCCATGAGTTCAGAGGATTCATTGGCTGAGACATCCCATCTAAAGGTTCAGATTGCGGTGCTCAACATGATTGCTGACTTATGCCGTAACAAGAGCAGTTCCTCTGCATTAGAACTTGTTCTGAAGAAGGTTAGTGGTTTGGTTGTGGGGATAGCCTGTAGCGGTGTTGTTGGACTTCGGGATGCTTCTCTGAATGCCCTCCATGGAATTGCTTCTATTGATCCTGATCTTGTATGGCTTCTCTTAGCTGACATATATTACACTAAATATAAAGAAAATTTGCCTCCACCTAGGCCGGAGTTACCACAAATCTCTCAAATTCTCCCTCCTCCCATGTCACCCAAAGAATATCTCTATGTGCAGTATGGAGGTCAGAGCTATGGTTTTGACATAGATTTGGCTTCTCTGGATATTGCTTTCACAAGATTTGACTCTCAGCATCAAATGTATAGCTAAGATCCGAATTAACGTGTATAATATTATTTCTGGCGTTTCTATCCCATTGACTCATCATCCTTTCTATCCTATCTTATGTTTAGTGCTGATTTGGATTAATTTTAAATGATTTTTTATCAGAGAAATTAACTTTTTTGGAATATACTAGAGTAACTTTTGTAACAAATGTGGCAGCTGTTCAATCTTCTATGGTTGTTCAAGCCTAGGCATTAAGTAACATAGTTAAGACCTTTCCTCTTTTAGCTATTAACTTACAAATTGGCTTGCATAGTTTTCCATTAATTAGTTCAGAGATAAAAATCTTCTCCAGTTCCTCCGTTGCAACAAGCAAATTAATATAGAACACTATTAGCGACTCAAAACCTTGTATAGTTGGAATGTAAAAAAGTTGAGCGGGTTGCCGAAACAACTAGGAAATCTGATATTTCTAAGCTTACACTTAACCATTCTTAAAAACGGCCAAACTTCCTCTACTTGTCCAATAAATTTTGAAATATTCACTTTACCTTTTAATTTTTAAATGATAATCAAGGTTTCATGACTCCATTTTCGACATGAAAAGATGCATGGTGTGGACCCCATTGGCAGGAATTTGTTATACTGCACTTTGTTTAAATACATTAGTTTCTTAGTTTTATATGCTTTAAGTCCACATTAAAACTCTTAGCATTTTAGGTTTAAAATATTTTTTAGTTTTTATCTCATTTTCATAATTTAGATTAAATTGTATTTATTACTCGTTAATAATAAGTGTAGTCGCACGCAGTACCTTTTTAATGGGCACAATATGGAGCTTATTTTGGGACACCCAGCTTGATGTTTCCACCTTGTTTGGAGGAGAGGGACCTTAGACAAAGACCCACACACTTGGGATGGATCTTGAAGCCAAGATCTAGAAGTGCCTCAAAATGATCCTTGGGCTTGGACGGCAAGGAGCTGCCCTAGGTTCTAAAAACAAGTAAGTGCATTGTATTTTCTTTTCTTATAGGTTTCTAAAACCTTTTGTTAAATATCATATAAAAAAATGTAAGAAATTAATCTTCTTGTATTGAATATACATATAGAATCTTCTATTTATAAAAAAAAAAATATGAATTAAGTCCAAAATATAAATAAAAAATAATAATAAGCTAATTAAAAATTGAAGATAAATATAAAATAAAGATAATATATCTAACACTTTTATTCAAGTTAGTACATATAAATTGTATATACCAAGCTTATTACTAATATAATTCATAAAAACTTAGTGAAAATATTTGTTTCTGCATTCAAATGACACCAAATTACTAATAATTTGCAAGACGACATAGAAGACGAAATACCAACCCAAAATATTTTCCTTGAACAACAGATATGGGAGGTTGCTTCATGTAAATATCTTCTTGCAAATCGCCGTTGAGGAATTCATCGTTGACATCTAGTGGATAAAGTGGTCACAACTGTAAATAAACTAACAAAAGTCATCTTTTTCTTGGAAGAAAAAACATATATGGACGAGTCAAACGCAATGATCACAAAAGAGAGGTCAAAAGAGATGACAGTGGAAGAAGCCATGGATGAACAAGAAAGAGCAACCTTAAAAATCCAAGATTCTCCAATAAGGCACCTGAAAAAGGAAAAAGAGCAACCTCGATGCTCTAAATAGCTACCTGAGAGGAGACGAGACGTGTGACCATGCACGATAAACCTGAAAGAGGAAAAAGAACGACCTCGACGCTCTAAATCGATGCCTGAAAGGAGACGAGGCATGCCACCACGCATGACAAGAAAAGGGAGTAAATCCACAATTGCAAAAGGCGCTAAGAGCTCGTAGGAGCTCCATGAAGGCGTCATTGACGACATGATGATCACCTGACCGAGACGATCAAAACTGTGTGATCATTGGTTAAAGCAAAAACTCTAGTAGTGGTTGCGATAGATGACGAAGATAGTGCTATGATCGTAACTATAGTGATGATCGTAAGACTTTGGTGAGCAGGCAAAGTTTTTACTCATAAGTCTTTTAGAAAGTAGGAGAAATGAGCTTTGATTGTAAGGTTTTAGTGAGTAGGTAGGTTGGAGCTAACAAAATAAACATCAAATCTTTAATATAAAATTTATATCACAATTATTAAGTCTTTATCTCTCATTAAACAATCATCAATGCATAATAAGACTATAACAATCAATACAATAACCTTTCATACATTTCCCTAACCGGAATAAGGACCAACCCATTAGCTCTACACCAATATCGAGCAAAGGCAACATATGTCCCTAAGTCGACTAAACATATAGATAGCTCGTGTGGAAAGTCCAAATAGGTTGGTAAAGTAAATGGAAAACATGGTGGGAAGTTCGACTAGCCCGATAAGGTTCATAGAGAATTCAGATAGCTCGGTGGGAAGTCGATATAGCTTGATAAGGTGTATGAAAAACTCAGATAACTTGGTGGGCAGATCAAATTGCTCGAATAACACCTCACTGAGTTCTCTAACTTCTGATTTAGTTATCTGAGTCCTCCATGTACCTTATCGGACTATCTTAATGCCTTATCAGGCTATCCAGATATCTTGCCGAACTAGAAAAACAATACATGTATCTTGTCGACCTTAACATATTGAGAATGTGGCATACTATTTGTCACCAAACTATCTTGCTAACATGCTGATACAATACATATGTCTTAAATAGGTTGGGAACGTGATGACCGATTTGTCAAAAAACTTGACGATATTTGTTATGAAAGTTAAATTTGTGATTTTCTAAAAAGAAAAAAAAAACGAAATTAAAAAGAAAAACTAAAACAATAAACACGTCATAATTTAAGAAACAAAAAGTATATTTAAAAAAGAACTACAATGTGGCTCTACTCCTTCATATATGAACACGATTTTATCTTTGTTTTACGTTTGAATAAAATAAAATAAATCATTTGAAAAAGATAAAATAACGTATAGAAAATAAACTTAACGGGGAAGATAGAATCCGGGATATTATAGTAAAAACAGCAACCATCCCCATAACAATGATGATACGTCCCGCAAACTAGACAAGGGCAAGACCGTCTTTTCACTTCCCTCTCGCTAGCTCGCTCTCAATTCTTCACTCGTTTTCATTTCTAGGGTTTCGCTCAACGCCTCTCGCTTTCTCTCTCTCAATTCTTCACTCGTTTTGTTTCTTGGAATTTCAGATTCTCTGATTTTTCATAATGGATGATTAAGGTCTCTACAGCGTATTTCGTTGCGGCAATTTAATCAATTAATACAAAAAGGTATTAATTCTTCCTTTTAGTTTTTGTTTTGTAACCATTGTAGCGAAGTTTCTAGATCCCACGCACTGTTTTCTTTCTCTTGTTTATTTGCCTTGTGTGTCTCGATTTTTTTGATTGACTTGCGTGCTTTATTTTTAGTATTTGGATAATATGATTTTGGTATTGTTTTTCTTTTCTGTGTGGTTTTTATATATTATCTTTATCATGCTTTTAAATGCCTATTCCGCTGTCGATCTGGTACCGACTGGTATCAGAGCCAGATTTTGGGGAATATAGGGGATTTTAGTTGTTTTAGGTTTCTGTGCTTGAGTTTACTCTGCTTTTGTTTTAGGGGGAATATAGGGGATTTTGGTTGTTTTAGGCTTCTGTATTTGAATTTACTCTGTTTTCGCTTCGGCTCTTTAAGAATAAAACTTAATAAAATAGACAAAGAACGATCCAAATACAAAACTAAGTGTTGGTCAGCAGGATAGGTGTTTACGGTAGCAAGCCCTAAGGAGAGGTAGTGACTCCGTTGGTAAGCCTTTCAAAGGAAAAAAAATGTTGAAGACGTAGGCAGAAGTGAAGAAGAACTAAATAACCATATAATCTCAGAAATAGAATCCCCATTAAATAAATGGACACTACCAAAATTAGAAATATTTACAATGTATAAGACTGAAGTAACTGATGTATTTAAAGAGGAATACGTAATTAAAACGGTAGAAAAGGAAATAGATATTAAGCAATGTTAGGAATCAATACCCTTAAATATCATGACAATTAATTACAGAGCATATAAAAGAATATTATATTCAGATAGTGATGAAACCCTTATACAGGCAAGGAATTGATACCCCAATACTAAGAGATAATAGACCTAACTGGTTAAACAACCAAATCTTAGCGGTATTTGAAACTAATCTACACAAAAGACCAGTATACATAAATGATTGCCCTAATTATTCAATAGCACTAATGTACATGCTGTGCTGTATCAAATAATGGACTAGCAAATGAAGACAACAAAAGTTAATAGAAAAATATTTGACCATATTTGTGTTCACTTTTCAAAATACATTAGCCTATGAAGCTTGCCTTCATTGTCAAAACAACTATTACAATGTTCATTTTACATAATTGTAAGCTGGTTATTGTTAAGTGCGCTAAAGGAATGCCTGACGTGCTAGCCTGACTAAATAATACGAAACTTGGTTTTCCACTTGATTACTTATTACAGTTTAAGCACTTAGTTTCAAATATGGCTGCTAAGTACTATTTTGCAGTTAATCTATTTTCCCCTATTTCAGTGTAAAATACTTTTATAATTCTGGCCTTTTGTCAGTTAATCGTTTTGCATTTTGGATTTCCTTTCAAATTCCTTCAAGTTGATTTTTTTATCTTCAAATTCAATCTTTTGTCAATTTTCAAATGGGCATCGTGCAGATTCTATATTTATTTGGTCTAATTGTTCTTTTTCAAAGTTCAGCAGGTTGTGCTAAGGCTTGGGATATCCTTGAAGCTTATTTTGGACTTATATCAGAGAGAAAATGGGTTATATTGGATCTCACGGTGTTGCAGCTTTGCACAAATATAAATATAGTGGAGTAGATCATTCCTACGTGGCCAAATATGTACTGCAACCCTTTTGGACTCGCTTTGTTAATTTTTTCCCCCTATGGATGCCGTGAGTACTCTTATCATTTGAATGAAATTAAGTTCTTTCTTTATGTTGACTTGTTTATCTGTTTATATAGAAATATCTCTTTACTTCAAGAAGGATAAATCAGATTATGAACTTCATTTGAGCAGATTGAGTGTTTTTATTAAAGTCATGTAACTTTTCTTATAAATATTTATTATAATAATAGTAATATTGTTTTTTAGGGTTACTGTAGCTGAATAGTGTCATTGTCAGTTCACAAATTTCTGGCCATAACTATATATGCACTCTTATTCATAAGAGTATCATTTACTCTTTAGCAACAAAGTAGCTATTTTTATTTTTGTAATTTTAGCTTTTGACTTCTGAATACACTGACTCATACATTTTTGTTTTATTTATCATGATATATCGGCATTCTTCAAATCTTTGCAGTCCAAACATGGTACACCTTTACATCCTTTCTTATTGTAGTGTCACCTGTTGTTTTTACTGTTGTTATCTTAAGTATTTAAATTGGTGCTAATAAATCTATAAATTTCTTGATTGCAGATAACTCTTATGGGATTTATGTTCTTATTAGTGTCTGCATTGATTGGTTATGTAAGTGGAACTCGAGTCCATAATTCTTCCTACTTCCAAAATTAAAGTCATAGCAGTTATAGGTTCGCAATGCTCCACTTTATTTGTCATTTTGTCAAATGATAGAATTAAATTTGCAATTTTTAAAACCAGCATATTAAGCATATTTAAGATTGTTGGTTACTTTCATGCATTATTTATAATTTCTTTTGTACATAAATTTTTATACAGTGGCTGTATTGAAACAGTGAATTCCTTGATACATTGTACATAAATTTATTTATTTTTCAGATATACTCTCCACATTTGGACTCAGCTCCTCCAAGATGGATTCATTTTGCCCATGGACTACTTCTGTTTTTATACCAGGTAGGATAAAATACTTGTGGTGCAGTACTTGCGAAGTTCTGAGTCCCTGGGACTTTGGTTTCAATCTTTATTTTGGGTAGCCCTGTTTTGCTGCCTTGATGGAAACCAAGCGAGATAAATTTTACTGATGTGGTAATCAGTTGCCTTGAGAATCGTGATCTTATTTGAAGCTCATGACATTTGGCCTCTACTAGTTTCTCGAATCTTGATTATAATGGTGTTGTTTCACGAGTCTAAATGATTTGAATTACTGAATCTTTTAGATGTACAAATTTAGTGGTTCAATGGTTCTATTGAAGCCTTTTATATTATGATTGTAATATTTTTAAAAATTTTACCCTTGACTATGAAACATGTTTACATCTGACTTTCTGTTTCATATTGCAGTGAAATTTCCAAAAAAAGTAATCAATATTCGAACTCTTTGTTTTTAATGTTTTCCATATTTCCTTTCTGATTATTTATGTCTTACTATCTTTAGTTGTTCGATGAGCAGTCTATGTTACGATAGCTAAGCAATATTCATATGGTTTATCCATGGAAGATCTTTACTACTTGACCAAGTTTCCATTATTTGCAATAGTTATTTTATTGGTTTCTTGTATGTTTGTGTGTTTCGGTTCTCCAGACATTTGATGCTGTTGATGGGAAGCAAGCTAGACGAACAAATTCCTCAAGCCCATTAGGAGAGCTCTTTGATCATGGTGATTTTCTTGCTTGTGTTTTTCACTTGATTGTTTTTCATTGTGCTTACCTTATTGTTATTAATGAAGAAATTTCCAACTTTATTTGCAGGGTGTGATGCACTTGCTTGTACGGTATGTCTCTTTAACTTTGGCTATTACTCTTAAGTGATTGGAAGAGATTAAAGACTGTCATATATGATAACTTCTTTTCAGTTTGAATCATTGGCTTTTGGGAGCACAGCCATGTGTGGAAGAGGTACTTTCTGGTGGTGGTTAATATCTGCAATTACATTTTATGGTGCAACTTGGGAGCAGTAAGTTATCATGTTCAATTAATATATGATAGATGATATGTTATATGATAGTATTTTGTTTTGCAATGCCCTGTTTGTATTCTTGTATTGTAATGAAATATTTCGTATTCTTAAGCTGGCTTCTTCCCTTGTTTGAAATCACAAATTTTAAAATTCGGCATGATTATATAGTTTAGGTTAAATATGTTTAGTCGTTGAACTTTCATTTGCAATTAAATTGCGTTATTGTCCAAAACTTTGTATCACTTTAATTCCTATATTTTACTAATGAATTAATGAAGACTCTGTCAATCAACGTGTTAAACATTTAATGATGTAGCAGATGGCGTTGCTTAGTGGATTAAAATTGTACATCCACACTGTTTAAGTGTTGACATGCTTCTCACATTGGCCTTTTGGGTGCTTCCATGACCACTAACACCGTGAGGGCCACCACCATAACCATCACCTTGTAACCCCCACCAGCCTCACCACCTTATCCACTGCCCTCCATCCTAAAGTCCACCTCTAGGTCCACCATCACTAAGCTCTGAAGGGCACTATGTCAACAATAAAACAGCCATGTGGACCTACAACTTTAATCCATTGTGCAATGCCATTTGCCACATCTTCAAATGTTTAACATCGTTGTCTGATGAGGACTTTATCCATTCGTTCAAAAAGTATGGGGTTGAAAGTGGTACAAAGTTTTGGACAAGGACAAAATTCAATTTTGCATGACAATTCAAGGACTAAGAACATATTTAATCTTATATTTTAACACCATATTTTGCATATGCTGTTAGACAGACTAGGAATATTGATTTCTTCTAAATGTTGTTTTGGATGCAGCTATTTCACCAATACACTTATACTGCCCGTTATAAATGGGCCCACAGAGGGTTTGATGATAATATACATCTGTCACTTTTTCACTGGTATCGTGGGTATGGACTTTTGTTGTGTTTACACACAACTACTAACTTTGATAAGAATCCTGTGTATGTTGTTTTTACTATTATTTATTATTATTTTATGGTACAGGTGCTGAGTGGTGGGCTCAGCCATTTGGAAAGTCTTTGCCATTTTTAAGTTGGCTTCCTTATCTTGAGGGTAAGACATCCTTCATTTTATGGTATTTTGGTAGTTGTTATATCTTTTTCCAAGTTTTATACAT
The DNA here is from genome assembly GCF_000741045.1 of Vigna radiata var. radiata. Taxonomy (NCBI): domain Eukaryota; kingdom Viridiplantae; phylum Streptophyta; class Magnoliopsida; order Fabales; family Fabaceae; genus Vigna; species Vigna radiata. The sequence continues at coordinate 787,005 of NW_014543261.1, read as the reverse complement.
AACACCTAAAATGTATTTTTTTTTGTATTTGGGGAGAACATTTTGTACAGTTGATTGTCTTTTACATGAAGCAATTTTATATTTACTGTAATATGACCTCATTTTCAATCAAACATTTAATTCTTCATGTTCACTCATTACCATATGACAAGATCTCCTGGTCAGCTCTGATGCTTGCTTGTGTTATATGAGCTTGTATTTGGGCAAATAACCATAAAGAACATATTTTCCCGTGTGCATAAATCATCTGCATTCGCTTAACTGGACTCTTTAAATTTGCCATATTTAGTTACAGCTTTTCTGTTGAAGTCTTGAATTCTCATTAACTTTTTTGGGCATCTTTCTTTTTCTTAAGTAGGGACAATATGCATCTATAATGAGTATAGGGAGTTCAAAGATTTTATAGCATGGTCCTAGAATATTAAAAATAATATTTAGTTTATAGTTTTAATTTGTTAAAATGAGATGATGACACTTGTAGGAGTTTAGTTTATGACATGTTTAGGTCATATAAATGCAATTATGCAATCTTTTTCTCTTCTTACCTATGGAAAGGGGGAAAACTACTAATGTTACCTTTCAGTCTTTTAACTATAGATTTTTTGTATTTTAGAGCAGTTTAGCTCTTCCTTCTTATCAGATAAACATGTATTTTTATCCGTGTATCATAAATCAATAGTTCTGAGTAGATCATTCTTTGCTTAGTAAGACTTAATAGTACGTCGGGTGCATCTCTGTTTTTTAGTTTTCATTTTTAGTTTATATGTTTTTATTACCACTAAAAAATTATTTACTTTTTTTCACTTTGTTTTCTACTTTCAGGAAATTGCTAAGGAAATGGTGAAAATAACAAAATCTTGTTTCCCCATTTCCTCTGCAAAATTTTAGAAACAAGAAACAAATTGAAATTAAAATGGACTTTCTTTATTAATAACACAAGCATATAAATTGAAACTGACAAAAGAGGCTAGCCAATCACAATCATATCTATTCATTTTTGCGTACTTGTCTAATAAATATGGTGTAATGAAGTTAAGGTTGTTTGGTTCAAATATCAAAGTGGGTTCCATTTGCTTGTCCTGTATATTGTGATAAAAATTGTTGGTTTAGATATAGTTGTTTTGGATAAGTAAACTTGATTTTTATTTTTCTTATGTGCGTTTCAGGAATCCCAACATTCAAAGCTGTATTGTGTTTAATGATAGCTTTTGGTGTTACCCCGACTGTTACATGCAAGTATGTACAGCTATAATTATTAATGTTCACCATTTCTAGCATGTGCAATACTCCCTTCTTCTTGGCCCAAAATCTGTTAATTATTTCGAACTCTGATATCTCATATTTTCATTTATGTTGAACTATATACCATTTGGTTGTTATTTTGTAACTAGTTATGCTCAGCATTGATGATGGAGTGAAAATGAGATCAAGGTAGTTTGAATATAGAAAATAATTTCTTGTATTGTATCATTTCAAAGGTTTTACAGTTTCTTATAGTTTTCTTTCTACTGACCAGATACTTTAAGTTAGGAGACGGTCTTGGGTGGTTGAGTTTCTGGTTTTAAAATGCAATTTTCAAAACAAAAATGTGTTCAGCAAAAAAAAAGCAGCTGGAGTGGTTTTTATCTTGATTAGGAATGTAATTCATTTTCAAAAAGCAGGGAAAAATATTTGTGAAATTGGTTTAGTTACTGTTGCTATCTTTGATAAGATAGAATTAGAGTTCGAGTCAGCCATAAGAATCACTAAGCACTGATACTATGTAGAAAACTGAAGCAGGAAAAAGACAAAAGAGATTAACTGAATTATATTTTTTCTTAATGACAGTTATAGAAATCTATTTATAAGAGAGTTGCTCTAGTGACAGCTGTGCACAATTCTTTCTAGTACCATGACATTCTTTCGAGTTATGATCATTTGGTGTTATTTTAGAGTATGCAGAATTCAGTACCTTAAATCACATCTAGAATCTGATAATAATGCCTACAAATATCTGCGTATATGATATTAGGTTAAAGTTCTACACCAATTTAATTACAGAATGATCCTGGTATTTCTGTAGGCTGTTTTACTTAGCTTATTTGGTGGTCAACATTATTTTTTTGTTACATGCAGTGTTACTAATGTCTATAAGGTTGTGAAGGCAAGGAATGGAAGCATGCCACTTGCACTGGCAATGGTAATATATTTTTTCCATATGATGATGTTCTTCTAAGATCTGGATGCTTTATTAATGTGTTTCTTTTTGGGCAGCTTTACCCGTTTGTTGTACTTGTGGGAGGAGTTCTTATGTGGTATAAACTCAACTCAAGATGCATCAAATTTTTACCCAGTTTGTTTGAACATATGCACATTATTCCATTATTCTTTACTTCTTATAAACACTTGGGTGATTTTTGATGCAGGGATTATTTGTCACCATCAGACATCATGGGGAGATATCCACATTTAGTTGTTATTGGGACAGGACTTACTTTTGGATACCTTGTGGTATGGCAGTTGTATTTAAATTTGAAAAATGGTTGGCTTTTCTTGTTATTTTCAATTTTTATAGCAGCATTCAGACTTTTTTATGCCCTGTTTGGAAGATTATTATAATATATTCTTCCAAATAGACTGAATCGACTGCAAATAAATTTGCATCGAACCCATTTGGAAGATCATTATAATATATTCCAGTATATATTATAATAGGGAGAACTCGGTCTGTTATTCTTTCATTGTGATATAATCTCAGGACTATGGAATGCCACATCCACTAGTGAATTTTCATTATCCCAAACCTAAAAATTAGGTTCATTTGACCCCGATTCTCCACCATTGATATGATCTAATCCTGACCTTCCTTTTAGAATCCTCAGTATGTATTGACTCCACTGCAAATAGTTTCGACCACCAAACCGGAAGGAACCCACCATAGGAGTTAATTTCACCTCAACCATTGAGAAAAAAAAAACACTTTTTGTCTCACCAGTCTTCAAGGTTGGCAGCAGCTGGAGGTGGTATCAGTGGAAATAACGGGAGGGATAAAAGAAATATTTTATTAGTTACAATCATAATAATTACATTCTTAGCTCCTATAACAATCACATTCTCTTAAAAAAGGAAACAAAATGTGCTGAAGATGAATGTGTAGATTCGAGGGATACGTTTCCTAATTACTAAAGAGATACTAAGATATTTTTATCCCAATCCCTGTTTACATCACAAATCATGAATTTGAAAGATATATTCCTAGTAAGCACAAATTCATCTTCTTGCAGTCTGTTCCAGAACCTTTTATATATATATTGCTGCTAGCTTCCTTTTACATACAACTCCATGTATTATTGATTTTTATGAGGGAAGCTTAATTTTGCAGGGAAGGATGATTTTGGCTCATTTATGTGACGAACCTAAGGGTTTAAAAACTGGCATGTGCATGGTATGTTTTGTGTAAATGTTACATACTGAATTACTTTATTAAGACACTTGATTTATCCGTTGTCCTCATTATAAAACTATGAAAACACAATGATGACGCGAGCCAAAAGTTACCCACTCTTTCAGTAGAATTCTCTTTCATTGTCCATCATTGGTGGAATTACAGAAAACATGCCAGAAAACATTTAGATGATTCCATTTCAGTGATTGATTATTATTGTTTGTATTACACTAAGATAATTGATTTAAGCATTATTTATCTTGTTCAGTCCCTCGTGTATCTCCCATTGGCCATTGCTAATGTCCTTGCATCAAGGCTGAATGACGGGTATGTACTGTGATTTTTCATTCTGAATTTCATTAGTTGATGCTTTTCATGTTCGTTTGCTTCTTATCCTAAAACTCGTTTATATATGTGTGTGTGTATATATATATATATATATATATATATATATATATATATATATATATATCTTTGCAGGATTCCTTTATTAGATGAGAGACTAGTTCTTCTTGGTTACTGTGCATTTTCAGGTATAAATGCCTTCTCATTTTTCTTAGTAGTTAGGAAAGTGAATGGGTAGTTATATATTGACACTTCTGATTTTTATTAGGTGTTAGGAAAGTGAATTATTAGTCATATATTGACTCCTAAATAGTAGTTCCTACAATTCACAAGAAACTCGTTATTTCTCTCTATCTTTTTTCATGTCATATATCTATCTTTGCATTTCTCTCTGTTTCTCTTTCTAGGTGTGGATTAGCATGTGAGTTTTCAATAATTACTTTCTAAAGCAAAATATTCTTTAAAAAGAAGAAGAAAAAAGTACACTAGAAAAAAAGGAAACAGAAAGGCGCCATAACCTGAACTTATACGAGCACCATAAATTGGCTAAGTAGACTTTATCATAACATAACTACTTTGGTTGTCTTTGAACATATTTATATATTTTCCAGAATATTAATGGTAAAAATAATTTCACCATCTCCAAAATCCTCAGATATTCCAATGCAAAAATACTTTTTGAAATTATCAAAAAGAGTTGACACCACAAATATGTAGCATACACCAATGTTTGGCTATCAATCTTTTTGTATCAGATGTTTATTTATGATTATGTTTTGTATTGTAGTGCTTGTAACATAAAGAAGCTCATCTTACTAAGAAATTACTATCATCAAGTATTAACAAACTATTACGATCATGAGAAATTGATACATCAGCATTGCTGTGCTGTACTGAGTTAAATTTTGTTTGGCCTAACATTTGAGGTGGAGTAAATATATAATTTCTTTATACTTTATCCCTATGACTCTATTTGTTTTACTTAAGGATTCTTCTGTTTCTATGAACACAGTGGCACTTTACTTGCATTTTGCCACATCAGTCATTCATGAAATTACCAATGCCCTGGGAATATATTGTTTCAGGTAAAATTACCTTATACATGTAGAATTTGGCATTTGTTACTCCCTTTAAATAATTTCCAGTATGAAGTCTAATTTATTGTTTGTTCAAATGAAAAAAGATTGTTTTGTATGCTATTTACATCGATCGATCCTTGCTTTTGTCAATACACCAATTTTTCTGAAAACAATGGCCTTTGACACTAATTCTTACTTTTGTTCACTTGCAGGATAACTAGGAAGGAAGCTTGAATCTACTACCCAGAATTTCCTTTCGGTATGCCTTTACTAGTGATTTTGAATTTTAAATTGTCAATTTCAATCTATAAAGTAATAGTTTTCTTTTGGATTTATCTTGCTGAGTCATTATGTTTTTTTTTTCTTTTCAGCTTGAAGTCAAGCCAAATTCTGGCCAGGCTTTGGTCAGTACTAATTTTGCTTTATTTGACAAATTTGAACTAACTTGGAGCTTGTAATTATATGCTGATTCACAGATAGACTAGGAGATCTATTTGTTGAGTGTTTCAATTCAACCACTATAAATAATTATTTTAATTTTGAATGACTAAAAAAATCTGCATATTTTCATTTTTATATATATTTGAATGTGGGTTAGACATGGTTATTTGAGGAATCGAATCACAAGAAAATTATTTACATTAGATTCATTGGTAATTTTTAAACTGCAATTACAAATTAAGAGTTGAGTTGCGTTATGAAGAGATACAAGTGTTTTCATTAGCTACATTGTCGATTTGTCTACAACTTCGACATGGATCGATAATAATATTGAGTGCTCTTTGGGATAAATGCCTAAATTGTTTAGTTACTTGATTTTTTCTCCTTTTCAGTTTTTAGTCCTTGATGAAAAGGTAACATTAATTATTTCGATTCATTTTTGTGATGTTGCAGAGGAAAACTTTTCTTACTAATTATGTCATTTATTAAAGATTTTATAAATTTCTTAGACATCTAAAAGGAAAAGATAGGAAATGCTACGTGGTCTAATTGTTTCACATGCTGTGATGTTATATTACATAAAATTACAAAATGTTATTATAAATATAAAAGTAAAAGCATTAAACGAGCATCACAGCCTAATATCAGTGTGCTCAATCCTAACGTTGAAATCATCGGTCTAACTTATACTTATTTTTTAAAAATAATATTGCAAAAAGTAGGCGGCGATCATTATCACATATTTTAAAAATTGTATTAGTAGTATCGTGGTTTAGTGGAAGACATAATATAAATCTCTGAAAAGTATAATTAGAATGTATTAAAATGTTTTAGATTTAGATTACCCAGAAAAGCAACTTTTAAAGTAGAGCGGAATTTTCAGAAGAAATTTCTTTTAATTTTATTTAGAAGATCACTTTAGAATATTCTATAATGAAAGTATAAAATTTTTAAAACATTTTTTGAAATGTTATAATTGGAAATTTAAAAATTAGAAATTCCCAGGATTTTGGATTAGACAATAGTTTCCTTGTGAGTTGAGATTGTCCATCTTATATGAAGAGAGCAACGGAACTCAGACAATAGACAATTTTCCTTGACAGAGTAGCTATGTACGGTAGGTTCCGGATTCGTCCATATTCTGAGTTATTGGATTTGGTGGAGTGAATCATGTGAGATATTTCTGGAAAACCAAACCACAAACTTGGTGGGAAAATTTTTTCTAGAATATATGAAGAATTAGAAGATGATAATATATAGTAATAAGTTAAACCAAACGATTCCCGACGTAATCCGAAAACGTGCTTCATCATGATAGTGACATTACCTCTTCTCTTTGCAATAACAAAACTGCATCAATAGCTATGGATTCTCATCATACACAAGAATATCAATTTTTACAAATTTTGCAGGGCCAACAAACTGCTTACTGTATATTACATTTGGGGCCTCAAGAAATTTGACAAGCAATGGGCATCAGCCATATACATCTCACTCAGACATTACTAATAAAGGTGGCTAGCAACAACTAACCCAACTACAGTAAATTCATTCATCCTAACACTCCTATCCTATCCTTTCCTATTGTATTTTCCTCACTCTCGGATATATAATTGGCAATGCACTAAAAAAAGTGCATAGACCAAAGCCGAACCTTTAAAAATTAGAATTAAAGATAAATTTAAACTTCAAAGAAAAAAAAACTCAATTTATCCGTGTACTGTTCCTTCTTCCCCACCACTTTTTCTTCATTTTCTCAAGTGCGCCATCTTCATTGCCAAGTTTATTTAAAATGACTTTTGTTTCACGTAGTCTAGCCCCATAATCCTTTTTCCAAGCTTCAAACATTTGTTTTAACCTCCTAAGCTCTTGATCTGGGCTTAAACTTGCTTCTATCTGACCAGATTTTACCTCAACCAAGAACTTGGCATCATCACCAAATACTTGACTCCGATGCTCGAATTCTTCAGCCAGCCTACTTATAACACTTAAACCAGCACTCGTTGATCTTGCCCCGTTGCTTTCTTGGCGTCTGTGATTACCTCCTACGTCCCAGCTGTAATCCCTCTCATCACTTGCATTAACAGATGCATCTGAATTTCTTTCAGAGTCATCAATTGCAAGGCTTTTCTTTGCAATGGAGAGGCTAGACTGTAGGGATCTCATTTGTTTCTGCCACACTTCTTCCATGGATTTCATCTTTAATTCATATTCAGACCATCTGCTCTCATATTGCTGGAGTCGTTGACGTACGATGTCATTTTCTTCTTCTTTGTCTCTCAAGGCTGCTTCAGCCTGAAGTACCCGGCGCTGTAATTCGGCCAGGAAAGATGACTTAACCAGAACCTCATCTGTTTCTTTCATCTGTTTCGAAGTTCATGATTGTCAAAATCACAAAGATGGTGTCTTTACAAGCTGAATATAATATAAAACATAAGAGTCTACATATTTTAGTTTCTAAACTATGGGAAAGAGAATACCTTCATGTCTCCAGATTTCAAAAATCCAATATTTCCTGAGCATCTTCTGACCAACCAACCCCGAATAACTGCAAAAGGTAGGTCCAATAAAATTGTGAAAAACTATTAACAGCACGCCATTGAAAAGGCTGGTGTCTGGATTCCAACAAAAAATATCATTTTTATGTAAACTATCTTGGCTTAATTCCCCATTTATTCTTGAAAAAGAGAAATGGTGTTATCTTTAACAGCCTTAATTTGAATATCCCATACAACAAAAATTGGTATGTCTTAGAATTGATCATCTATAATCTTACCTGCTTGTATGACTGTTGCCGCATCACTAATACTCTTCATTCTGTTTCTCGCAAATACTGCTTTCACGTGCTTCTGTATAGTAACAGCAGCTCTATGCCTCTTCAGTAAAGCTGAATACTCCTTTCTGGTTTTGTGCCCCCTAATGACTACATGAATAGGCAAGGCGTGTTCATTTCTTTAAAATTTTCGGCACTAAACATGACTTAAAGAATAAGGTAGTGGAAAAGAATATACATGACTGCAAAGTACTGATTCCCCCCTGAAGCTCCTTGAGAGAACGACGAGCTTGGTGACCCCTAAAACAACTTTGTACACGTAAAATACCATGGAGGGTACGATTTCTAGTATCTTCAAGCACACCGATCTGCAATGCCGTCAAGCATCATAAGTTGGAATATATTTAAAATAAATTACGCTCCTACAACTTTCATAAAGGAAATCAATTGCAGGTATAAATAGAACTACAAACTATAAAATATAATTCAATCTAACACCAAATCACTAAAGCACATGGAGTTAGTATAAGATCTTTTGGGGGATCTGAGAAAAAAGTTGTATAGAATTCAAAAACTTAATCATATATTACCTGTCCTGTTCGGAAAAATAATTTCGTGTAGCCAACTTGATACATCTCAGGCAAAATATTAAACTGATGAAGAATTGCAACTGACACACTAAGTGGATCCTGAGATGCAACATTATCAAGGAGGAGAAAACCATATCTGATTCAATGCACCGATAAAGAAAAAGGTTAGACATGTGCAAAACCAATTCTGGTTCCTCTAAATCACCAGTTTTTCTGTCATTATACCTTCTGGCAAACTTTTGGTGAGACATTCTTGTTGGAAAACCTGATCTTGATATTCGAACTACTTCAAGGACCCCACAACATCTCAGCTGTTGCAATACAAGCCCTTGCTCATAAGATTCAGGAGATTGGAGATTATTTGGTTTAATACAGCGAATAAAATGTGGAGTAGTGCTTTCTAGTCGTTGCATCAACAGGAACAATTGGCCCTGGACACCAACAGAAAATAATTTTAATATCAAATAAAGTGCAATAAACATCAATATCTATGAAAATGAATATTTAAGTAGCTTTTAGTAGTGGGGAAAGACGATTCATCTACCTTCCAAATAATACATGGTTTAATTATTATTCATTCAAAACAATGAAAGAAATAATAAGAGTAAACTAAATACTAGATTGCCAATTCTCTTTGATGGAAGTTCCATAACTAGAGATAAGACCAATTTAAAGTATATATGTGAGCTTCCAACACTCCCTCACGTCAAAATATATATATCTCATGTATGGGACTAGACATTATACTTCAACATGAGAAGGTCTATGAAATTAGGTTTAAAGTCCACTCTTAACACTCTTCTCCTTTTCCTATCTTTTTGTTAGAACAATTTGTACCGTTACATAATCTAGGAAATTAGGTGATTGATTCCTAATAATTAGTTGTTTTTAATATAATTGATTCTATAAAACAGTATAAATACATACTGTGTGGTCTGCATTAGACATCCAATACATTCAAAACATATACAATTCTATAGTTTTGCTAAATGTTTAAGTAAAAGGAAGAGATTAACAATTTGAAGTAGAACTCGTGTAATCCATTTCTAGCAATTTCAATCTATGGTTTTTCCTGTTAAATTTGATTGTTTGCTTCACTTCCCATTTTGGCCATTTATCAAGTGATTTTATGATTTTTCTCAATAGAAAATTGGTGAATTGTTTGGATCTGAAGTGAACAACAAAATTATTAACTACCAAGGGATTGGAATTGACCTAACTTCCCCTAAATAGTGATTTTCGCCTTATTTTCTGGAGTAAGAATTCCCATACGAGTGATAGATTACAATGTGCAATCCTATATACTTGTAGATCACACATCACTTAGATTCTTTTGTGAAAAATGAAGTTTTTTATCACTTCATGATTAAGGTACTGTACCTTGAATTTTGTTGCAACACTTAGCTTTTGGGAATCTGCCCCACCTGACTTGTGCAAGGGACCAACTACTGGTTTATCAGACTGAGTGAGCATATGAGATGCAAATATTTGAGGAAGAGGGCATGTGCATGAGGATAGAAGTTGGATGGAATCCAAGTGCAATAGGTCTCTATTCTTCTCCAGAAATCCAGTTGTATCATAGGTTACCTGAGTGGAGCAACAAGTAGAACTATCAAACAGTCAGGTCATATGAATAAACTAAAATAAATAAGAAATGAGTAACCCTCTAAGGACAATTATTGCATTTGGGAGTTCAAAATATTTAGTATGAAATATCGATAAAGCAATAGTTAACTAATATCACAATTCAAATTTGGTATAGTAATCTTACTATTAATATTCTCCTTAAAACCTAGACATATCACACATTACAAATATCACAAGGTTAAATTGATTGTCCATGTAAACATACCGACAGATTTTAAACATATATATTGAGAGGAATGCTAGCAACACCCACTTTAACACATTCCTTACTATAGGTTGACTTTGAATGTCTAGTGGGACCCATTAAATTGGCAATACAACAACTAAATAATTGTCACACATGAATTTCAACTTCTGTAGTAAAGTGTGTTGACAAGTGCACGTCAAAGATTATGTTGCCAGCATTTCTCATTCCTGTAGAACATGATCAGAATAATACCTGCCCAGCATAATGGTGAACAGTAAAGGCTTGGTCTCTTTCTCCTTTGAAACATGAATTAGAATTCAAATGCTGCTTAAGCTTGTTGGCAAATGTTAAATCTGTGCCATTTGGAAAAGTGGATTCTTCATCTAACAGGGACAACAACCCCAGTGGCCTCTGCAAATATATCAGAAGTCACGTTTAAGTCACAAGATTTCCAGTCTTTAATCATGAATGTCAGAATACCCACAGCAAGGAATTAAAGTGTAGTTGCCATAAGAAGGGCACAGTTTCTGATCAAGAATGTTGGAATAACCACAGCAAGGAATAAAAGTTTAGTTGCCACAACAACTACACTCTTTGTTGTTGGAAGTCTCGTATCGACTAGTGATAATACCAGTTTAGAGTATATATATAGATGCAAACCTCACCTAACAAGTTAGTTTTGTAAGATTGAATTAAATTTAAAGTCCACTTCTTAACTCTTGCTATGGAATCCCACACAGGCAAAAGGATGCAGCATTGGAAGAGAATCAGGCAAAGGAAGATGTTGGTACTGTTTTTGCAGGAAAAAAATGAAGAGGCTTCTCTAGGCTCAAAAAATGGATCAGATTATTGATACTATACCAAGCTTTGCTAATTGTGTGTCTAGAACAGTACAACAAAGAACATGTATCTATGTATGTACAAAATAACGAATACGATAATACAGTGATAAAAGTAATTAATTACAACCCCAAAATTTAGGAAGGAGTCTACAAGTGTTACATCTAATATAAACATGTTTCGACCAAGCTTCAGAATATATAGAACTTATTAAATCAAAGCATGAAAAACAATCACATATATTTCCCTTTGTAAGTCATATTTTTCTTTTACACTGCATATGTTGATATATACAAGACATGACAAAATGACATAAATTTCTTTGAGCATACAAGCCCGACATATCCTACCAAGCTTAACTAACTAGATAACATTTTCCCACAGAAATCATTCAATTATCAAGCACACTGGAGATTATGCAGTAAAGAAGTCAGGGGGAACTAAGATATTTTGTACCTTCTCAAAAAGATTAAGGCAGTCTTGGTTGTCTTCAAATTCAACTTTAGCCCAGTCAATGCCATCTTGGATATATTCCTTAAAGCAACAATCCACAAGCATAAACAGATATTTCGATTTCCAGAGGTATTCAATATTGTATTTCATTTAAGGTACTAGGACATTCAATAATTGTTCAAGCGTGGGATATATACCTCCTGTTCTAACTTGAATAAATGACGATTGAAATGTTGCTGTAATCTCTCATTAGCATAATTTATGCAGAACTGCTCAAAACTGTTTCTCTGCAGGCATAAAAAGGTATAGCATCAATAAAGCCATAATATTCAATATGCCAACAGGTTGAAGACGGTAAGATAAGTAATGAAGTAGGCAAGGTTTAATGTAAACATACATTGAAAGATTCAAAGCCGTAGATATCTAGAATACTGATTGATCTGCCTGTACGTCTTTTGCCAACAGCAAGTGATTTATTTATCTGTTCAACCAACCAATCAAACAGGCATGCATATATTGACTTTGCCAAAGCATCTCTTGCATCAATTGCCTGTAAGACAAACAATGTATTATTTGAGATATTGAGAAAGAAAAAATGTATCAATATGATTCCATGATGCACTTAACAAATCAAAGGTGTGTTGAGGATACTGATTAAGAAAAATGTTAACATCAAATATACCCCAGAAAAGAAAAAAAAAATATCATGATGGTGTGCAGTTCAGTATGTAGAGTCTCAAATGCAGACACTATATCCATTTTCTTTTATTTTGTTAAGTATAAACAGCTATTTCCAAACGACTGAAGGTATAGAACGTACATTGTACTTATAGAGACTCCAAAATGAACACTGTCTTGCACAGGCGCAGGAGCAATACCAAGACCTTAAACATGATCCATGCATTTTAAGTAACCAATGGGCTTCATTATAACAGGATTAATGCCCCATGAATACATGAATTGTTCACATTCAAAAGCTGAATAGAACTCCCAAGAAAATCAAAACAAGTTAATGTTCGTCACCAACAATTTGGCATATGCACACGCAGAAATGCAGTACAACTTCATGTTCCAAATATTTCTAGTAACTAGGAAGTCACAATTTTTCCATCCATAGTTTTAGACCAAGGTAAAGTTTAGCATGACAGTTATTTTACCTGTGATAATGTCAACTTTTGGACAATATTATCATTACCAACTTTCATCTTGCGAGTAGATAGAGTCAACTTGAGATCTTCAATGTCACAGCCTATCAATTTGGCTACATGGAACAGACCTATAAGAACCAGAGAAAAGGTCACTTCTAACACATATTGAATAACTTGAAACACATTAAGGCATCTAAAACATGTTAAAAACATATGTACCAAAAATTAGACATGAAATTGTAAATAGAAATTATCAGATCAAAATGAAATCAAGTCACTGTTACAGCAGAAAATTTAAATGACGGTTCAGTGTCAAGGATCAATTCTCCTAAGACCTTAAGATGTCCAGTAATGGATGACGAATTTCTTTATAAGACAATGCAAAGTGCCTCTTGTATTGGGCTAAAATTCAAATTTTACCTAGAAGAACAGGTACAAGGATCAAATTCCTGATCCTATCCACCGGCTCATAGACTTTAATACCATATTAAAATCATATGGTTTAGATAAGGAACAAAAAAGGGGAGATCAAACACTACATAAGATACAAATTGATAAAGTAAATGATATCATATTGATATAGTTCCTACTCTATATTATTATTGCTGAAATTATGAGATTTTAGGGAAGCGATACAAAAAGAAATGAAAAACTGAATTTGTAATAGATTTATGACAATGTGCTGTTATGTTGATGAGTTAAATAATATCTTCACAAAATCTAGAGCACTAACCCGTCTTTAAAATGTTGGCATGTTCTATAATATGTTAATAATACAATTAGGTAGACGTTGTCAGTAGAAGCTTTGAAAATTTCTTACCCTCATCTTCTACGGCTTGAACATGATTTTCATTATCAATTACAACAAAAGATATGTTTCCCAACCATAATACAGCAGCAAGCATTGCAAATACATTCTCCTGGTCTTCTTTACTAATGTGAACAACATCAAGAGCTTCCTGGAAGTTGGCAATAGTATATTTGTTTTTGTGTCAAGCAGAAGTAACAAATCATTCAAGAGTCTATGGAGGCAGATCATCTTTAAACTACAAAGATAGTGTACCATGACTGAGCGAAACTCTTCTGCATCATTAATACCAGTAATTGAATAACAATTGCTCTGCCTCAGATATTTATAATCTTCTGCATTTTGTAGGTTTAGTTTCCCTGAATTATAAATCAAACAAACCATTAAATAGAAGGTCAAATATTATAGAGAAGAACACAACATTAAATGTTACAGACTAGACAAACACAAGTACCAAGCTTATGTCAGCTGCGTTCCAGTTTTCAATTGTTTTCATTAAGTTGTTAGTTAATGTTATCAGTGTTTCCATAGTTAAAAAGAGATCAAAACCGCTAGTTGGAAGCATAAAATAAGAGTTATTGGATTAAAAATTAAGCAATAAATTGGGAACAACGTGCATGTTTGGGTTTTGATAGTAAAATAGTTTATTGTAAAATTATTATTCTTATCAAACAATTAGTTGAAAAAGAGAACTTCTGAAGTTTTGAGCTTGGAATCATATTAGCCACATTGTACATCGCCATTGTATGTGGGTTCAAATAGAAGATTTTCATTTCCAAGGAATAATTTGTTTCTCCATTGACAATATAGAGACTTAAAAACTGTCCACAATATGCAACAAACATATTAGCAGAGGTGAAAAAGTATTATAAAATAGTAATTACCCCTTAGAGATGGAGGTGCACCAGCACATAGCTGATAAAATATATGATAGGATCTTTCCCCTTCATTGCACTGGACTACTCTAGACTGTTCACATACCAAATAAAACTAGTGTTAACTGATGCAACACGAGCACAATGTAAAACCAAAAATACTTAGAAATGTATTATAAAACCATTAGTAATGTGTCTCCACCTAGAAGTCTAAGCCTATGAGAGTTTCCTTTTAAGCCTATGAGAGAGTTGATGCATAACAAAAAATAGCTCTGAAGAAGAATTACCTTTTCCAGCAAGACTGTTTTGGTCATCCAAGCAGAATCACATATTCGAACACAGATACAAACATTTACCACAATGGTTAGTTGCAAACTTTGGGTGGAAAAAAGACACATGGTTTCAACTTTTAAACAGAATAAAACCTACATGTTTGAATATTAGCACCGGAGATTTTTCCAGTTTCACTGAAGTGAATCTCAATGAGCTTTCCCTGTGACATTCAACCAAATGAAAAAAACTTTCAGAATCAAACGGAAATGGGACCACAGCTTAATATATAAAGAGAAGCACAACTAGAAGCTGTCAGCAACCCATATTACTAAATGCATTAAACATCATCAGCCAAAGTAGGTAACTGGCCTAGGCCTAATCTTGGGAAAGTGTAAAAAGTTAGGGGTATTTTGATATGATCTAGATGGGTCAATGTAATTTTGGATTTTCTTTATTATTTTTATTATGTTATTTTAAGCATGCGGCAAAATTGTCAAATGGGAAGATAAAAACTCACAGTGAATCATTCATGATCTCGTTGTAGGAAATAATGATGCATATAATAGGAATTAAATGCAACACTAGTGGGAACATTACAGACTACCCACGGGGAATTGATGTGGAATTTAGTGGGCCTTCTTACTTTCAATCTAAAAAAAGTGGATTTTGTATGGTAGGTACAAGTGTTGAATTTTCTGCTCAACTCAATGCATATCACAAATCATTTATTGATATTTTGTTTCATAAATGGAGAGGAAGTTGAAAAGAGAGCAAATATATAGGGATAAAGAGAGAATTATTGGAAAGACATGTTGTAATTATGATGAGAGAAAGAGCGATGGAGAAGAAGAAAAACAGAGAGCTAGAGCTAGTAGGAAAAAAAAATTAGAGAAGAAAAATAAATAAATGATAAGGAGTTCAGAGAAAATTAAATAAAAGAGAAAGAGTTTAGAGAAAAAAGAAATAAAAGAAAAGAAATTGAGGGAAAAGGAAATTCGAGAAAAAAAGATAGAAGGAAAGGGGAAAAGGAGAAAAGAAGTGACATATATTGTTTTGACCATTCAACAATGTGAGGAACATTATTCGGTATCAATCAATAAATCAAGAGGGATCAATATAATTTTGAGTTCTTTCTTCTTAATTTCAATTTTTATTATGTTTTTTTAATTTGGCAGCTGAAATATCACATGGGAAGATAGAAACTGATTTCATTGTAGGAAATAATGACGCATATAATAGGAATTAAATGCAACACTAGTGGGATTTAATTACTAATGGACCTTAAACACTACTTAGCGGGAATTAACCCAATTTTTCATTTTCTCATCAGTAATTATATTAACCCCGCTAGATTATAACATATTTGGCCAAAACACATGGGACAAAAGTAATTGAGAGATGTGGGAGATTGCTAGTCAGTTAGATATGTAGGAAAGAGAATTCTGGAGAGGAATATGCTGATAAAAAAATGGAGATGAATATAGGGGAAATTTTTTTGATGTAATCTTCAAAGGGTCATCCATTCTCGGTGTTATCATTAGCATACATCACAATACTACACATTCAATCCCGTACATCAACTGTTTCTACTGTTTCTGTGACCTGAGTGAGGGAATGTATCAGCCATTCACAGGAATGCCAACTTAAAGAATTAACATCATGAGTCAGGAATCTTACAAAACGACTTGAGTTGTCATTTCTCAATGTTTTTGCATTACCAAAGGCTTCTAATATTGGATTAGTCTTCAAGATTTCGTACTCTATTCCACTTCCACCACCAAGGGCAGCCAAGTACTGCATTGCTATTTTTGCTGTCTCAGTCTTCCCTGCTCCACTCTCACCACTGAAAAGTTGCATGTTAACTATTACTAAAGGTCCCAACTCAAACACAAGCAATCAAGGTGCATGCAAGATTGAAATCCAATAAAGAGCCTGTCATTAACGAAAAAAAAATTCTACAAACAGCAGGAAGAAGCCATTTTACATCCATTAAAATGTTACCCAGGATGGAAAAATAAGTTTTTATGTTGTCTCTATCCAATAAGTTGAAACTCGACTATACAAAATTTACATCATATAAATGACAGAGGGAAATGAGAAAGAAGAATTGAAGGAACAAAGTGCACCAAATAACAGAGACACAATTATAGAAATTCTGCAACTCGGGCATTTTAAAGTCAAAACCAAATCCAGGTATCTAGGCAGTTGAAAGCCAGAAGATAAAAAAGTAAAATACAATGTCATATATATCAAATCCAATCTATGAACAACTAGAGATTGTAAGGTTTCTTGTCACTTGTTTCTATTTCTTTAAGGGAGTGGAGTTAGCATGACACAAACAATTAAAGAAATTTTGCAACTCGGGAATTTTAAAGTCAACCAAATCCATGACTTGACACTCAGAAGAAAAAAAAAAACTATAAGAAAATGTCATAAATATGAAATTCAATCTATGAACAACTAGGGATTGTAAGGTTTCTTGTCACTTGTTTCTATTTAAGGGAGTGGAGTTTGCATGACCTGGCTCAGCCTACAACCCAGCCTAATTTTAACAGGTTTTCAAATTTTAAAATCATTCCAGATACATTTTGGGGGCAAATAACGGTTATGCTTCTAGTTGTCTCAATCTGGTTTAGTTTCCTATATTCTTTTAAAAAAGTGTAAGTATTTTTAAAAATTGCATATTATCCATAAAAGTATTTTATTTGATAAACAATATTTTGTCCAATATGATTTTGTATTTATAATGATACTTTTTATTTTAAAATATGTATTGTAAATTTATTTCAAGTTTTATCCTTCTTTTATCTATTATCTAACTATACATATTGTTAAAATTATATATTGTTTAAAAAGTCAGGTTGAATCGGTTATAAAATCTAATTCAGGTTGGGTTCAGAATCAAACAAAACACCCTGGTCAAACCTTTGGGCCATGTAAGGACAAACCTAACACCGTTTGTTGTGGATTGGGGGATTTCTGTATGGAAACTGGAATATTATGAATATGTATGGACAGATAAGCTTTCCAGAAAAAAATCTGGAAGACTAAGAAAATGAAATTAAAACAATTAATAACTCAAGCGGTTTCTTCCTAAATGCTCTTTAAATATTGCTAATTGATTGAGTAGGTTGGAAGTATTTTAACCGAGATCTCCTTTTTTATACGTTCCATACCTCACTTGGTCAGACTAACTTCTTGGAGAAATTACCAATCCGAGATTCAGAGTAGTTTTGAAAAAAATTAAAATATTAGTTAATTATTCAGAAATTATCTGTCCGTAAATAAAAATGCAATAATCATGACAAGTTTCAGTTTAGAATTTAAATACAAGAGTGAAACTTAAGACTAGTATTCATATTCATATAAATTACAATAGATATAATAAACAAACATTAAATTAAAGAAGCTTATAAAAAAGACCATAAATACAGTTGTAATTAGCAGAGACACTCATAAAAATAAAAATTCACAAAAAGAATTGCTGACCTTATAATTATAGATTGATTTACTTCGTCTGGAAGGAAAACAGACCAAGAGTCAGCAACTTCTTATAAAATAAATGTAAGTGGTCTTGCATACTAAAGTTGCAACTATGAACGTAGATATAAAGAAACAAAAATTTACCCCGTATCATTTCTCGGATGGCTGTGTCTGTTATTGCATATACATGAGGGCTTTCAATTGCTTTACGCTTGTAGGCTTCAATATAATCATTACCATATAGAGGAACTTTCTTAAATGGATTTATTGCAACCAAAACAGGCCCTGCTTTTGTCTGAATTGTATATAGTCATACACATAAATACATAAGAAGTTATGATCATGAAACAAATTGTTGAGGAAAACGTTAAAGAGACATAATGACTTACATAAATCATGTTTTGATTGTATCTATATTGCAGGTTGTATAAAACAGACGGTTCGTTTAAATAACTAAGTTGCATGAGGTCATCCACCCCATCAAGGATATCGGGATTTGCTGGCACTAAACTTTCTTCTTTCACTTTCAAAACCTATAATCAAGCCCACGAGTTAGAAAAGCCAAAAATGAAGATTACCACTCTTCAGAAATACTGTAATTTGTCTTACCTTTCCGTCAGACAGCGAAATGATGGACTCATTTCCAGAAGTTGATATCATCTTCCCCAGCTCCCAGTTCCCATTCGGAAGTTGAAACCAAGACTGAAGCTTCTGTAATAGTGAACTTCAGCAGTAAGGATAAGAAAAAATTTAAATTATCTAGTAATAAGGAATGGCTCAAATAAACTACAGACAATTGTCCTGATTTGCTTACATGGCATTCACTGTTTTGATATCTTAAGAGGAAAATGGCCAACACAGAAAAATTACATGGCCCCATAAAGCAAAATACACAGTAAACCATCAAAGAAACAAAAATAGAAATAACAAGGAACAGACATCTTTGTTTTGTTTCCAACTGGAATAGTGATTAACTGCCAATAATAGCAAATATTTAAATACATAAATTACTCATTACCAAGACAATTGACAAGAGATATAAGGAATTGAGTCAATAATATGAAAAACGTTCAGAGACTGAATAACGACTCTTCTTCAATTTTCAAACCCCAACATAAGGATATTCTGACAAAAGCAACACTAAATTAAAGATATATAGGATGACAAAAGAAGCACAGGATAGCCCCTAGCATTTAACGGCTTCCAGATTCATTGCAGCAAAGGTATTGGAAGGGAAATAAATATTCCATTTATGTAAAAACTATCTTTAAGGCTATTACCCCGGCATTGTGCTTATTAGCACATATGCACAGGAAAAAAGAGAGTTCTCTCAAATCAAAAGTAATGGATGTAATAGATATTCTTATAGATGCAACTTCCAAAAGAATAGAGACATTTTTTCTATAATTTTCTTAACTAATTACTGGTGCCAAAGCAAAATACACACAATAGTTTCTCCTCAGCTCTTTCTAATACTCGATATCCAACAATCCACATCAATCCAATTGAATATTTAAAAAGCTTCAAAGCCCAATGAAAAGGTACAAAAAATTGTCACAGTTTTAAAATAATTGACTTACCTAAGAAACATGTTGATGCAAGAGGAAGGGAAGCCTATTATGATGGTATTTTATGGTTTTGTTTTTGGTGATTTCATTGTGGGTTTTTTAGTTGTTTTACACAGTAAGTTGCCTCCAGTAGATTAGTTTGATTTTAGGAATTTTTTTTATTCCTGTTAAGGTGTTACCCATGGATTCTAAGTTATCTACTCCCATCTTTCGTCCCTTTTGACCAACATTTGTTTAGTATGTTTCAATATGCAATAAATTTTGACAATGATCTAAATGTACGTCCAACCAAAACTGACAGAATATGAACTTTCCTACCACTGTCTCCATCTTAGATAGCCAGCGTTAAGTAATCTTTTACAAACTAAAGTCAAATTTTAGTAAGAGGTTCTGCGAATGTTGCTACTTGTTAGCCGACTCTCATGGCTTTGGAAGCACACTCTGTAGCTATTATGGTAGATCACTACATCTATGCTAAAGGAAATATGTTCACAGAATACAAGTACTCTGAAGGTCCTGAATACAACTCTAAAAGATCATGTAAAAAACTACCATGTACAACATAATAATATAAATAATAACCTACAACAAACCCTAACAAAAATTGAACGTGCAAACGTCCAAATTAAAGACTTTTGATAAATACATCAATTTCTCGAACATTCTTTGAGAAAAATCAAGTTATTCATACAACTGAATAATTATATCACAGAAATCCTTAAGCACATTAAAAATTCAACCAGTGATTAAATTGAAATTCCTAAGCCAAAAGTACCTTTTTCGAAGAATAAGGAGTGGTATCACTCCACCTGCGTTCTCTGGAGGACATTGAAATTGATGGGAAGGACAGAGGAACGGTTTCAAGGTCTTCATCAGTAATGGACGATCTGCCTTCTAATGAAATACCTTTTCTGCTGTACGCTACATCCTCATCATAAAGACCCACGTCACCCGCATGGTTAAGAGCTTGCTCAGAAACCTCCCCTACCAAAGCACCGTTTTCCGGACTACTTGATCCAGTGGCATCACTGCTTCTCAATTTCGCATCTCCATGGTTTTCCATTTTACCAGAACTAATCTTGAATTCAGGAGGCAACGATTTGATGGAGTGGAGTGTAGGCATGACCTTGGATGTCACAGACATTTGCCCTTAAATAGCTCTGCTACAAGCCCACAACACAACCAAGCATAAGATAGATTTTCAAAATGCTGAAGTAAACGAATAGATAGATTTTCTTCCAAATAAATAAATAAAAGGGATCCCTTTTGCAACCAAAAGTGCCTCTCAAATTTTTTAACAAGGCCCCATTGAATGACTATTTCAGATAAACATACATAACATAATGGAGGGGACCATAGCTCAAGACACAGATTTTTGTGCTGCGTTGCTTGTGCCCATCCCTTAAAATTTGTCACTCACTCGCTCGCTAGCTCGCTCAACCTCATCCTAGCACCTAACCTGTAAAGCTCAAAACCATCAATTCAAGAAAGCAAAACCTTCACTTTAACCAAACCTAAAACTTTCCCGATCTGACACTCAAAACATTTTTCCAAAGTTCAAAGCCACCTCCATGCTTCAAACTAATTCAAAAACTCACAAACTAAAAATGCCGCCGCAACAGTTGCCCCGACAGATCCTCCGATTCCCCAAATCACGAAAACTAAAAAATCAACATCTAAAATCGCGAAAATTTAACAATCTTGCTTCCGAATTCTTGACTTGAGAAACCAGCAAAAACAAAAACTCGAACCTCACCCAAGAATTGAGCATGACAACTTTCCCATCCATCTGACGCTCAGTAACCAATTAAGCACAAAAGAAAAGAAAGAAGCAACAGAGAAAGCGGAGCTGGAAACAAACACCACCTAGTGAAGTTTCTTGACCGATCCAGAACCAGATACAATTAAAGAAACAAAGCTTGCTGAAAGTGTGAACGGAACTTCTGAAGAAGAAGAAGAAGAAGATCTTGGTGAAGAGTGATGATGATGGAGACGCAGTGATTGAAGAAGATTGTTGGCGTGTTGGTGTGAGTGAGAAGTTAGAGAACAATCTCTCTGACAAAAGGGATGTTTGTAATTGTTTGGTTTCCGAGAAAGTTGAGAGAGAAAATCAAAATTATTCATTCGCCATCCATCCACGCCTTCTGGAGAACAACCTACTTTTTCCCTTTCCTTTCTCTCTTTTTTAAATACCTATTTTTATTTATCATCATTTTTTTAATCTCAATTCTTACTTTTATAATAATAAAATTACATTTCCAATATTTATTACTCTTAAATTATACCAATTTGATGTATTCATTTGCATTTAAAACATTTTATCTTTCATTTATGCCATTTTTGTGGCGTTTATAATTTGATCCTTTTCTTTTTTCTTTAGCCAACCAATTTTGAAATTTGAAACAAAATTCAATGAATTGACGAAATTGACCCTCTGAGGCTTGACTTCTAATTTGGGAACTTTGCTAGTTAGCAATAGTGCCACACCGTCACCGTCCTACAATAAATTATCATTACCAAGCTAAAACACCATCATGCTAATTAATTATTCATTTAATTACACTTTAATTTCTAGCCATTGTGTAATTTTAATCATTAATTGTGTTATTTGAGTGTATAATCGTATCTTTCTTATCCTCTATCTCACAAAAAATTTCAACATTCATTTTTACTATGTTTAAACTTTTCATTACGAATACTTCAATCATAAAATGATGAAAGAAAATATCAAATTAATTTTTTCACAGATTTTTTTTCTTCTGATTGTTTACTTTTTTAATTTGTGCAAAACTTAATTTCTGTTTATAGAAGAAAAAAACTCGAATTTCAATTATATCCATATAATATCTAGTATTACAATTACAAGTGTGTAATTGTTGTATTTTAAATATTAAATACTATCATCATATAAGGAGAGATATTAAAATTAAAATTAATTAAAATGATATATAATTACAACATTTTAAAAATCTAATTAATTTGCATATGTGCTATAGTTAGAAGCTCAATAAACAGAAGTAAAACTTCAATAATATAATTGCATTTTTGGGATAACAAAAGTACAATTAAACCTAATCTAATAGTCCTAAAATTTGTAATTACCTTCAATGTGTTGTTTGGTCGTGAAATAGACTAAAAAAAAACTAATGAATAATTTGGTAGGACTGACTTCTTTTATTTTGTTGCTTTGTCTCGAAAATGAAAAAAGGAAAAAAAAGAGAACAAAAAGAAAAAAAAAAAAAACATTACTATGTCACTATCATATGACAATAATGTTTGAGATCACCGATGATTTGTAACATAAGTCATATAATAAATCAAGTGTTTATTTATTTATTTATTGGTTGATTTTTCCCTATCATAAAAATAAATTTTGATATTGAAAATGTGTAGTGTTTTCAGCTAAAAAGAATATTATTTTTCTTTTCAAATATTTGCAATCGCACGTTAACAATAAGTAAAAGATGAGTTGTGTGGCTAAAGTTCGACCACTTTTATATAATAATTAAATAACATATATTATATATAGGTTGCTGAATTATTTCATTACTTCACCCTTCGGAAAGTATCAATTCATTTCCGTAAAAAAAGTTATTTTTTCTTCATCATTTAGCATATGAATATTGAAAAAAAAATAATCACAAAATGATTGCTTTATACCCAAGGTCTTTGGTGCTTTTCTTTTTCATTTATTCTTTTTTTTATCTATTTCATTATTTTATTGTATATTTTTATTTTTTTTATCTCTCTTGTGACTGAAAGAAAGTGTTTGATCGATGTTTTCAATCTGGGAAATTTGGAATGAATTTGATTTTGATTCTCTACTCAAAAAATATTTTAGTTTCTTTAATGCTAATATTTTAATCCTTATGCATTAAATTTAGTAAATAAAATATTTTAAACTACTTTTATTCTGTTATTTTGAAAACATAAGACGTTATTGCGAGCATGCTGTATTTTAATGTTGTTTTATTAATAATTATAACACATGCAATCTTTTCTTTTATCTAACTGTAATTAATTTATTGTTTGTTTTGTGGATGAAATTTCCAATATTAACTATAACTATAAATTCAATTTTAATAATAACATAAGATCTTGTATATACTAATATAATCGAATAACAATATCAAAAGGTGCCAAATGATTAGATAATAAAAGTTAATACTTGAAATACTTACAAGTAACACAAGTTTTACATGAAATTGATATATTAATTGTTTCAAAAAAAAATATGTTACTACATTAAACTAACTCAACTAACTTAAAATATCTTTCCTAAATTAGAAAAAAATGTCACAACACTTTATAGTGATAAATTCTTAAACAACCAACATATTAACAATGACATAGATTCTCTATTTCGTGAAAATGTAAGATGTATCTATTATACACATAAATTAGCCCTTCTTATTTTTTCTCTCTCTCTAAACTACCATTCTTCATATATCCATAGAATCATCCATTAAGGTTGTTTACATTTTTTTTTTTAATTTCCTTTCTATTAAAATATAAAGAAGGACGAATACGACATTAAAGAAGAAAAAGATAAAGAAAAAAAGAGAGAAATGCATGGAGTCAAGTGGGGAAAAAGAAACAAACCAAGTTGACGGATAAACAAGGTAATGTGGCCAATTGGCCTTTAACAAAAGAAAAAAAGGTTTATTTATTTATATATTGTTATTATTTTAAGGTGGAGACAATTTGAAAAGGTAGAGAGAATCAAATATTGGGTTATTTTAAATAGGCAATTTTTTTATATAAATTGAGTTAAAAACACATTATATATATATTTTTTAATTTTAGTACTTGATTAGGCTAACTAAGATCCAAATTTTGTATGTAAAAAACGACAATGATATATTAATAGAGTTTTTTAATAACATTTTAATA
Source organism: Vigna radiata var. radiata (assembly GCF_000741045.1). Lineage (NCBI taxonomy): Eukaryota > Viridiplantae > Streptophyta > Magnoliopsida > Fabales > Fabaceae > Vigna > Vigna radiata. The sequence goes on along the minus strand of NW_014543261.1, from coordinate 762,178 downwards.
TAATACATATGTTATTTTGTTGTTAGATTTAGAGTAGGTAATCACAATAATAAATAAATAATCACTTAGTAAAAGTATAGTATATATATTATGTATTGTTAAAAGAATCTATATTAAAATATATATTTTTTTATAAGATAGTGCATTTGAAAAAATGGAAAGAAATTAGAAACTTATATGATCGTTTTGAATTGTGACCGTCGGATTGCGTGGATAGAGGAAGTTGGTGTGGGGTGAACACAGGTGATTGCGCCGGCAGGTGTTAGCTGCGTAAGGTGTAATGCACTTATACTGTCTCCTTCTTATTGTCCTTTTGAGATCTATGCATAAGCTCGGTGGGCCCCACGCTGACAAGGCTTATATTATGCCACCCAATCACAATCCTTTTCTTTCTTTCACAAAAATAAGGCAATTTCTGTCTACAACTCCATAATTTTTCTATTGCATATTTATGAATATAAAACATTTTGTTTTACCTTTTTATTATATAATTTAAAATTTAAAAGTAATATCTAGTGTGATTTGGGTTTTGTTTTATCACTATGGTATAATTTCGTTATATAATAATGTAAGTTAAAAAATAATTGAGTATAATAAATAGTGTAAACTTAGTATGACTTCAAAATAAATAAATCACTTGAAGCGATTTCATCGTAAATAAATGAACCTATGTCAAGTTATTTGTAAAAAATAAAATTGAAGTCGTTACAATTTTATATAATTTTAATTTTGTAATAAAATTTAAGTTAAATTCATCTTTAAATTTTACATGACTTCGTCAACTTTTAAGGTTCTAAAATTGTAAACTCTAAACACTTTTGATATTTCTAAGTAGTCAAATATGATCCTTTTATGATTTATGGAGTCAAACTTTCCTAGATTATCTTTAGTGTTTAATATAAAACATTGACAACCAAAAGGATAAAAATAAGAAATATTTGGCCTTTTGTCCTTCCATAATTTTCATAAGGTGTTTTGCCCAAAAGTGTTTAGGAGAGTTAAAAACGTTTAATATAGTTTTGGCAATCTCTTGGAGAGATCTATTTTTTCTTTCAACGACTCCATTTTGCTGCGGAGTCTTAGGAGTTGAAAAATTGTGTTTAATGCTAGAGTTTTTGCAAAAGCTTTTCAAAAGCTCACTTTCAAATTCTCCTCCATGGATATAATTTTCAAATTCTTTTTCAATCTTTATCCTTTTTAAGAGTTCGCAAAAAGCGTTAAAAGCCTCATCCTTATGAGTTAGAAATAGGACCTAAGTCCACCTAGAAAAATCATCTACTACTACTAACCCATAGTGTTTACCGCTCATAGACTGAGTTCTCGTAGGTCCAAATAAATCTATATGAAGTAGCTCAAGAGTTTGTTAGTTGAAATCATGTTTTTACTTTTAAAAGATTCTTTGATCTGTTTACCCTTCATGCAAGCACTACAAAAGATTGTATCATAGAATGATACTTTTTGGCATGCCCTCTAACGAGGTTATGGTGTTGCAACTTTGAGACTAATCTCATGTTTGCATGTCCACAATTATTATGTTATGCCACTGCTTCATCTTTCACAGATACTAGACATGAAAAACTTTGAGACTGCAATTTATCTAGGTTTATTTTATACAAGTTACCTTGTTTGTTAGATGTAAATACTAAAGAGTATTTATAGCTAGAGGAGAATGTTAATTAGATAACTCCTAAATTTAAGTTTATTCCTAGATGAATTGGAATATCACTATTCGTCTAAATACATATGAAATGAACACATTAATCTTTTGTAGATATCCATCAAAATCCTACAACAACCCATATTCATCTAAGGCATCAAATAGTCGACTGTTGTCGTTATCTAGGATCCAATATTTGACATAGTTCTTCCTTATTTGACTCAACTCCTCCTGAAAAAAATTAGTTGTAAACTTTATATATAATTAACAAAATCATCAAACAATGCTACCAATGAAATTCATACTTACATTTGTGTAGTCGGGCATGCTTTTCCCGTTGTATCTATCCTCTTCATCCCACATTTCCATGGCTTTTAACGTGATAACTCCACAATCATATCTTAAATAATACAACCATTCACAAGTAATCACAACAAACGATAAAAAAAAATCCAAATATTTCATTACAATTAATAAAACAACTTACAAGTTTGGTTGGGATGAGATATTTGCTTGTTTAACGGACAGAGGACTTATACTCCCTTCCGGTCTATTGTACAACATGGAAAAGAATTTGGCCATGTTTTCACCCTACCAGAGAAATTCATTAACAGGTACATTAACACATCATTAAATCACATCAACAAAATTGATCCAAAAAATGAACTATCATATCATACCACAAAATTGTCAATTCGTTTCCTATTTCTTACACCCTTTCCCATTGAGTCAATGACATATAGTTCTAATGTGCTAATTTTGACTGCATAGCACCACCAGTGCTCATCATGGAGAAAGGGCATAAACAACTATAAACAAACGTAAACACATGTCAATGCTTGAACAATCAACATTTGCGAAACATTATAATTACATAATAAACTAACTAACTCACAAAGTCAACACTGGGAATGTCTGCAAGACCAAATATATCAGGCCTCATATACGACGTGTAACTACTAAGGGAGTACTTCTTTCGATATTCGGGACGTCGTCTTCCAAAGTCAGCGAGAATATGGCCCTATGAACAATTACTAATGCATGAAGCCATTACACATTATTTCTACAAAGCTAATCATATGAAATAAATTGATATGTACCGCATATATGGAATTGAAAATAAGCCTCTTCACAACACCAATCAACTTTCTCTGGTTTTGCAACAATATCGTTGAACCAAATAATACCACCTAGGAAATAAAACACCGCACAACCTTCAATGAACAAAAAAACAACNTAACTAAANATTAANAAATNTAACATAAAACTTACCAAGTTATCAACATATTTNCGCGGTGCTAAAGTCCGCATAGAATTTGTGTCCAAGAACGCCCCCATTATCTCACACACAACTCTGAAAATAATCAAATGTTATTAATTGACACACATTTCTCTACCACAATAAAATTATGAAAATCATAAAAATTACCTATGTCTTCTCTTTTTGTCCCAATTACATACTGCATGGTACAATCGGTCAACGTCGACATCGGAGGCACTAGGATAACCAGCATAACTACGGAGAGGGGCAACTACCAGCGGTACCAATCCTTTAGGAACATCATCTTCTTCATCAACAACATCTATATAATCAGGACGATGCTTGGAGGTTCCAGCTTCGTTATGTGTACCTGCTGCTTCTTCATCCCCAGCTACTGGTTCTTCATCCCCTAAAGGATGGTCATCATCTCCATACCCGACATCTTCGTCACCTGCACCAACTCCTTCTCTAGGATCACCAAATGTAGCTTCTTCGTTTTGCATTGGAAATTCACGAAGGTCCATTAACTCCTTCGCCAGCCTTGAAATGTGGCCATGCAATGACGCTATTTCAGAGTTCGTCTTCTTCAATATCGCATCAGCATCTTGCAGCCACGTGGCAGTGTTGGTGCTTTCATCATCTGATTCCTCAATCCTCGATGCTTCACCCTTTGATTCTTCACCTTTGAACAACCCAATGTCATCCATTCCTAATGCAATTCGAAGTTCAGCATTATGACGATCCGTTCGACTTACATACCAATCAAGATGTAACTGCAAACAAACACAAACATCAACATAAGTCAAATATATCCATCAAATAATTTAAACAAACTTTCAAACACTTACATCGCCGATCTCAAATATCTCTTTAATTGTTTTTGTCTTTGCTTTTAACGGGTTCCAAATCCAAATGCGTGGGAACCTCGTGTGACTTGTGTGTCGGTGCAAAGAAAATCTTTCTACCGTCCATGCCTTCAAGTATCAAAACCAACAAGTTAGCCAAATAGTCAAGTGCTTTACAAAAACAATATTGAATAAATCATGTTACTTGCAGCACAGCTACGTTCCCATTAAGACTGAGGGACTTCTTCATTCGTCCGAACATAATCTTCTTCTTTGAGTTATTTAAGCTTTGAACTAGGTGGTTATGTACACACGACGCCCAATCATACAAACACAAACTATCTAAGTTGTCTAAAACAGCACAAGGCATGTTTGCGACATATTCAGATTTCCTAGGCAGAAAAAAGGTTACTAAACATACTAAAATATACAACCTACAAACTACATCAACATTTACTTCTTCATCGTTCACAATCAAGTTAAACATATCAATCAAATATTCTTTGGTAGTGGTTTTCGGATTAAATACCCTACCAACAAATCCAACTAGACACTCATCTAGAGGAACATGTAGACCACTCATACCCAAACCGGTTGTCATATATACATCTAAAGTAGTCAACGGAACAAGTTGTTGACAAACCCTAAAACTCACATCATTCCCGACCCACCTTTTAAGCATACGTTTCAACAATTTCAAACACAGGTTTTAAAATTTGTTCGCACCAATGAAACGGTGTCATCCTAATGCCCTCTACATGAGACTCTTTCAGTAAACTATTCATTTCAATAATGGTTGACGATTTCATCGATACACGCAGGCGCCACTACAAATCATTACAAGAAAATCATAAATACAACAAACCAAAACATCAACCATACCAAAAATTAAGAAAATTTAAATTAAATCTTACACTTTGTTTTGGGGAAGCCATTGGACCTGCGCTTAAACAACATAGTATTTGGACATCGTTAGGGTTTGCGACAGTTAATGGATAACAACGAAACCAACATTGTATATTCTCCAGTTCCCACTTACCAAAATCAATGTACCAGATACACACCACGACACCAAGGACAAACACGACGATCCACACACAAAGGGCACAACAATGGTGAGGCGAAAGGGAGTGGAGAGTGCTTGCCGAGAGGCGAATCGAGTGATGAACGCAAGGGAAAGGTCTTCAACGCCCAAAATAAGGGCTTCCCGACAGGCGAAACAACTGCCCAAACCAGTGGAGGCGAGCCCAGCCGAGACGAACACGACAATGGTGAGGCGAAGCGACTGGAGAGGCGAAACTGATTGAAGATTGACGAGACGCGAGGCAACAGAAGAGAGACGACAGAGCGAGAGAGCGAGAGAACGAGATGAGACCCTGTTTCATCAGAACAAAACACAATGCAAGAGAAAGGAAACCGCAAAAATGAAAATACAATTCTTTCACTTCCATCTTTGCCCTTCGTTCAATTTTAAAATCAATTTTTTTAAAGCAAAAACACCCAATGACACTTTGCCACGTGGGTAGTGTCAAAGGAGTGTCAAAATAGGGTGTTGAAATATCATTTTGCTAAAAAAAATCCTAAAAACAAACTAATCTACTAGACTGGAGGCAACTTACTGTGTAAAACAACTAAAAAACTCACAATGAAAGCAAAAACAACAAAACAGTAGAGGTGCACAAGAGTTCCTGTGACAAGAGGGAGAATGTTAAATTATGTGAATTCATAGGGTTATAGGCAATTGGTGGTATGGAACCTTCTCAGTGTGAAATTCTCTCTACTTTGTACCTTTTTCCCTTTTGAACCTTTTTTATGAAATTCTTGTTACTTTACTCTTTCAGGAATGGAACTTGTTGAGCTCAACAATATCATCCATGAATCTTGGTGGTTGTCTTCTCGTTAGAATAATTTATACATTTGATTATTTTTCTTGTATTGACAATTGAACTTGTTTGTAAAATACCCTGGATTTATCAATTTTTAAGTTCGGTTTTACCGATTTTAAGCTTGATCTTGTGTTATTATTATTTTGGTGATATTTTTTTACGGTTAATATAGCATTGTTACAAAATATATATTCAACTCTTAATGTAACTCCTTTTCTCTCGAACATGAAATTTTTTATCCCTTAAATGCTTTGGATTGAATATTATTATGCTTTATGGAATCATGCAGACAGAGAGGGGTAAACTGATTGGGAAATTAGAACCAAAAAGCACACAAAAACAAAAATAAAGTATTACAAAACGACAACCACTAGAAAAAACAGAAGACATTAACCTTAATAATAATGAACAACGAAAACCTTCACGAGAGATTTGTAGCAGCCATGCGATTGAGCTCATATTGACTACACAGAACTGACCATTTATGAGCCACCTCCAACATTTCAGATTCTTCTTTCCTTGCATTTTCAAGCTCCGTTTTGTATTCTACAGTTTCTACAATGCATTTATTTTTTTTCCTTCTCGAGGGATGATAAGGCAACCTCACAAACTCTTATTTCTTCCTTCAACCTAATGATTTGTTCCTTCAAAACTACTTCCTTCCGTTGAAGTTCATCGTAGAAATTCTTTTAAATGGTCACCTCATTCGCACGAGCTTCAAGTTCTGCCAACTTGTCAGTGGTGGCAAAGCCTTGCTTAAAGGAGAATAAAATGCTTTGCAAGTATCAGTGCATAGTGTCTATAATATGTTTGAGGCCATCTGGTACTTTCACATCTTTGAAAGGAAGGTTGGATAGGAAATTAAGAGCAGACAAAAGGCAAAAGCTGTTAGTCTCAAAGCTAACTATATCCTTCAAAGACATCTTCAGATACTTTTCTAACTCAGCAAGGGTCTTTCCAACTAGGTTATCTTCACCCTCTTTCCCCACAACAACTGGTGCAAATAAACTCCTGGTATCATTGGCCCCAAAGTCTTGAATTATTTTAGGATGGCCTTCACTTTTGTTAGCAATGCGTGCCTCAATTTGGCTGCTCTTAATTTCACTCTGGGAGGAATAAGAAGAAAATATAACAGAAAAGACATTAGCATCAAGCCACAGTAGTTGTAAAACATTGAGTTTCTTAACACCATTTTGGATGACTCATATAAGTGCAAGTAGAAGTTAAAATGTGATTTTTTTTCTTTTTCTTTGAAGGAATTATTAGGGAGATATTATATAAATGTGACCTTAATCTAACTTACATAAAATATTAAGACTACTTTCAATTTAAAACCTTAAAGACAATAAATATATAGTTTTTTTATTTTTTATTTTATTTTCACCCAATGTGTTAGACTCATCCTTAAATTATTCTCAAAAATAAATCCCTTTTAAATGATATATTTCTAGTGACCTTTACTTATAATGCAGTTGTTATGGTGTTGGATTGTGTTGTTGTCACAACGATTTAAACTCCTCACCAAGATTAATCATCAGTTATCAAATAAGAAATTTTAAAGGTTTTGGAAATATTTGAGAGATATATAAGAGATATGTTGTACTAAGGAATTTATTATTTTATTTTATTAATATACTTTATATATAGAATAAAATGTAATAGAATATTAAATATTTGCTAAATCTAAATAATAACTAATATCTAAAACTGAAAATTATTGCTAAAGTCGAAAGATTTCCTAAAAGATAATTTAAATAAAAAATATTAAGTAAATATTCTTAACAAAATGTAATGATAACAAATATATTAAATATAAATTCATACTTAGAAATTCAATAGTTTTTATTCCTACGACAAATAAAAAATTAGAAAGGTAACATCATTTTTTTTTTAACCGAATATGTTGGAAATGTGAATTGCATAAAATAAACTTACATGATGGATGTGATTTACTTGGTAAAGTAACTGTTGGATCCAACTTAGAGGTGACAGACTCGGAAAGAATTGATGAAGCTGCCATATTGGTGTTCTTTGTCATGGTTTCCTCTAAAGCAACTTGCTCAATACTCTGCGCAAGAACATATTGGTGTAATAAGTTGCAGACTTGACTTCTTTCTATGACCTATACTAGCAGGGTTATTGTTGATGACAAATTATTTATGGTATTTTTGTTTGTCATTTACCTTAGGAATTTCACCAACTGGTTTTTTCTGCTTCATCAGACACGGTTCACTAGTCTGCTGTGTGTCCACCAATGGCTAAACAAAGTAATAAAAAGGTGTAAAATCACAATATAGTCTCATCCAATACTCAGAAAAAGATTTATTAGACTCACATTTGTTAATGATGTTGCTATTCTTGGTATTTCTGAAGTGAAAATTTCTGCAACAAATTCCTGCTCTGCTTCTTCATTTCTCGGAGTCAAAACCTGGTGATTAGAAACAACACCTATTTCACCTTCTTTATCAACCAAGTCAGAACCTTCTTCCAATATAATCTTAGGCCCATCACCTTCTTCAACAATGTCCCCACTACTACACCTGTTTAACAAACTTAAATTGCTTGCCAGAGAACAAAAAAACTCAGAAACTGATGCTATCAATCTTGTAAGAATTTCATATGCCGCCAAATGTATACTCACCTAATAAAATAGTCATACCTCTTAGAATTCTCATCTATTTGTCTCCATGCAATGTCCTCTTCCAGCTTAGGATCTCTCGCCACAACACGTTGACTACGATGTGTTGCAACACCAGTGGATGAAGATTTAATCTCCTGTGTATTATAAATTGAAAAAATACGATTGAGTGTGAGGATCTCTAAAGTTTGAAAGTAGCCCTGTTACTATTGCTTCTTAAAGTGCATATTGGTATGGAAAACCTCCTTCACTGTTTCATTCCTCATACACCAACTTTCTTTTGAAATATTGCATAAGCAAGTTAATTAGGAGTTAGTCTTTATATTAAAAAATCCATTTTTATTTTTAGTAATATTACAAATTAGAGGTGGGCTTCTAAATTCTAAAGTAGTAGTTGGTATTGCCAGTCTATCACTGATATGCTAGAACTTTTCCACTAAATGTTGTCAGTTTCATATTTACAATGCAAAAGCTAAGTTTGGTGAGGTAACTTTCATTGTGACTATACTTTCTTCTTCACCATATTTGGGTTACTAATTTCTATTTAATTCTTAATTAGTTGACATATTATGACTTTATCTAATGCAATTGAATTCTTCTGTAATCTGCATATGCCCAGAAAATGTGTAATTAGGTAGAATATTTTCTTCTTTTTATAAAAATGAAATGAAAATATGTGTATCAACCTCAAGCCATTCGAAAAGGAACATGAAATGGTCCTTTTTTTTTCTGAATCAAGGGACAACAACAATTTTCATTGTTCTTTCTTTAGCTTTGAGTAGTATACATTAACCATTCATTTCGTGTTAAATTATTTAGCAAATGTGTTTTTGTTGCTAATTAAGGTGACTTTTGTTGATCTACCAAAGATGATTTACTTTAAGAATTTTAATGGATCACATTGATTTGTTTTAATAAAAAGGAGATCAAATTTTCTACGTAAAATTGAAAAATGTTATTCTAATAATGAGACAAAATAGGCTATTATTTTTTATTATTTATATTCATAGATTGGTTGGTTCTGACCTGTGAATATTTATAACTTATCCCTTCTAGGATGTCACGAAATGTCGAAATACCAAGTTCAGTGTTCATGAAATCTGTACAAAAATATAAGGGAATTAAGGTGAAAATCAAATACATAACAAAAGGGAATAGAGCTCAACTTTCCATGATAGATCTTTATATCATTACAATTAAAAATAAAATAGATATAAAAAGTTTTATTATAGGAGTTTTTTTTATCACCAATCAAAATAAAGTGGAGACTCTACGTCGTAAGGATAGTACCCTTTAGAACAGTGTTTTCATAACTAAAATTCCTAGAACCTAAAATTAAAAGTCTTGCACCAAAAATTAAGTTAATGTTCTTATTTTAAAAAACTCTAGTGAGTACTCGGTTGGGAATTTGAAATCGTCCTCTCTGAGTGAAATAATGAATTTGTAAATATATATTTTCTTTAGGTAAAATTGTTTACAAATTAAGGCTTATTTCAAATGTGTTCATATTTTGTGAAAGAATTAGCAACTTTAGTTGTGGATTGTGGAGTTAGAATAATTTGAGTTTAATAATTAATATATTTTCGTTGTTGAATAAAAGTGAGATAAAAATTACATTTAATTTGAAACTAATAAACTTCCTTTTTGAGAGTTATACGAGTTAAGACCAACATTTATTTAGAAAAGAATTAGATAGCAGTGTTACCTCATTTCTATACTATTAATTTAAGATTAATTCAATAGTTTGGACATTTGAAGACTTTATATAGTATTTACCTTCGTAAGGAAAATCATGACGGAGCTTCTGAAGAGTAGTTGTTGAAGTCAAAGTGAGTTTTGGACATTTGTAGACAATGCAATTCTTTAAATTATGCAATTCAATCTCTTGACTGAAGTTTTCCAGATGCATAAATATTAAAAGTTTGAGTTTTGGAAGCTCAACTTTAATCTTTCCTTTTTTACATCCAACAAGCTCTTCTAGTTCATTGGCTCCATTTATGGCCAGAAGATGAAGATTGGGAAGGTCATTAGAAACAGATCCAGAGAATAATCTTTTCAACTTGTGACAATCGTCAACATGCAATGCTTCAAGTTTTGGGAAGCATGGTTGATGAGAAACAAGATTAGACAAATTTTTATCCCCTTCAATTATTTCTCTTAATTCTTTGCATTTTCTTATCACTAGAACATTCAACTTTGGTAAGCATCTTACAACAGACTTTGAAAAGACTACTTCCAATGAGTCACATTGAATTATTTCTAGTTCTTCAAGATTTGGGAAGGCAAAATAATTCTTTGAAGCTTCTTTATCACATCCAATAATCTCCTCTACTTCAGAGCCTCCATCTATGGAAAGAAGATTGGACCTGTCTTCTTCGACGATCTGCTTCAATTCCATGCAATCTCTTATGGTTACTTTCTTCAACTCTGGTAAGTATCTTACAACAGACTTTGGAAAGATTACTTCCAACTTTCCACAATTCCATATTTTTAATTTGGTAAGATGTTGGAGAGTAAGTGAATTGTTGGGACCCACCCAAATATAAGTCATTTGTGGTAGAAATTTTAACTTCAACTTCTCTAACCTTAAACTCACTTGTTGGCCAATCATTTCATCTTCATTAAGACAAAAAATACGTTCTGCATCAGAAAAAGTTATGTTTAGAGTTTGCAAAGTGGGGAGATGGTTCTGAATCCCTTTCGAATCCTGTAGGACATTAAGAGCAAATGTAAACATAAACGAAAAAAGAAAAAATAATTAATAATCATAAAAAAAAGAAGACAAGATTACCTTCGTACTTGTGATAATTGTCTCTCTTGAATTTGTAGGAATCGTCAAACAACTAACATAACTATAAAATGGATAGAAACATCTGTAACACTCACAGTCCTTCAAAGATGGCCACGTCACAGTGACAGTGTTGGTAGAACAAATGCTAACAAAGTTTGGTAGATTACGAAGAGAGAGTATTTCCAATGCTAAGAATTGAATATGAATCTTCTTATAATCCTTATTAGCTACGTCATATTGGTCAATCATATATTTCAATCGGAAACAGTTATCAACCAAGAGCTCTTTTAAGTTAGGAAAGATAGCTTTCATATTCTCTTTGCCATATTCATCATCAGTGTCTATAATGTACTCAAGTCCATGACATTCTTGAATACTCAAAATTTCCAACATCATCAATGATGAAACAATGGACAGTTTAAAAAGATACCTTGCCTTATCAAAGCCATTCAGTTTAATCTCTCTAATATTCTGTGTCATAATCAAGTTCAAACCATGTGGTAGTTCTGAAAGACATTCAACACTTTCAACCGGCGAATCAAAATCTGAGTTCGATGTCTGCAATTTATACACCAATATACTTCTTAAACCAAACTAAATATTATCTTAACTGATTATTAACGTATTCCATTTCTATCGTATTGTTCGTATAGATAAAAGTTTAAGCAATGTCTATAATTATTTAGATTCACTTGTTTTTTCGCAAAAATAATTGATTTCTGTTTAGCCTATTAAAGAAAATAATTTTCCAAAGTTAATCTATTCCAAACAATCTATCCCAATACTTAAATATTAAAAATTTATGTTGCACCTATGGTATGAGTTCAGGTCACTAGCAAGTGGCAGGGCATGTAAGACCATTTTTATTACTTTTAGCACAAGATCCTCTTAAATTCAAATATTTATATTAACTTTTGTAAATTCACAAAGAGAGAAACAATGTAAATGATGGTTTTTCATACCTTGATTGCAATAAAATCACTTTTTGTAGCTGCTGAAGCATCTGTTGAACAATTTATGTTGAAAAACCCAACATATCTCCCAATATCCAGTGATAGTGTTCTTAAAGATGGACATATCACATCATAACTACCAACAATAATATGATGAAGTTCAAGTACTTGTAAAGCAGGAAGCTCAATTTGAGTATTATTTCGACTAGAGAAGTCTTTCAAATCAACAACCTCTTTATTTGTTATAGCATTCAATTCTTCAACAAAAGAAACAGGGAATATACCCTCCAATAAGACACATTGACTGATATGTAGCTTTTTCAAACTTTGGAAGATTGAAATATCACTCTGGCAATCATGCTCATCCTCAACAATGCTTTTCTCCTGATTTTTATTGATCCTTTCGTCAGTTACTATATCCTTCAAACTGTCGCAGTCTTCTATGAACAATTCTTCCAAAGAAGTCAAGGTCTTAGCAATAGATGCTGTAAAAATTGAGCCTAACTTTCCACACCATGTTATCTTAAGACTTTTAAGACTGGATAGAGTTCCTGAAAAACAATTATAAATTAAAAAAATATTGGTTTATATGAACTAAATCCACAATTTAGAGCGTCAATATATAATTAATGAAAAAAGAAAAATGTACCTGGGCTTTGCTGCACAAGTAATTGATTTAAGTTAAGGTAGATTAGTAGTGTCTCGAGTTTGAACCTTACTAACGGAAAATAACAGATTCACAATATTTATGTAAACTTGTAAATAAGTTCGAAGCTACATGTGTCACCATTTTCAACTAAGCAATACCATGTAGACTTACTAATACACGCTTAAAAATATTTGTAAATTAAAAAAGAAAAATGTAACTAGGCTATGTTGCACAACTGTTGTTGTTGGAATTGAAGCGCTATAGAAATATGAATGCTTACCTTCCTCAACGATTTCATCAAGTTCTTCTTTTCTATCCTGCTCTGTTAATGGAACAATATCTCCAATTATTTGATCTAGCATGTTGCATCTTTCTATCTTGAGCTCTTTAAATTGACCTAACCCTCCAACAATGTTGGCTGGGAATATATGTTTTAGTTCTCGACAGCTATGTACCTCTACTTCCTGAAGATTCTGGAAGATTTGTATAGGATGCCCTGTGGTGAATTTATCATGACTTTTCTCATCATATTTTAAGATATGCTTCAGTTTATCACATTTTGATATTTTTAATATTTTCAATTGTACCAAATTTCGAGCAACCACATATGTGAAGAGAAATGTCAACCGTGGACAATCACTTAAATCCAACTTCTCTAAGTTCTTAAAAGGCCCATTGGCAGGAAGAAAACAATTCCATATAGCTTTTAGATTTTCCATGCCCTCCATTCTCAGCGTATGCAACTTGGAGAAGAGAGTTACCACCTCACTCGAGTGACTACGAGTGTCAATCAAACATTCTAACTCTTTAGAATCACGTATCTCCAACGTATTCAACTCATTCAAACCTCCTCCTTCAATTTCAAATATATCAGGGATCATATTTTTTGCGCCTCCATGAATATTTCCTACAAATAGATCCTTTGTTTTTTTTGCCAAATCCTTTATTACCTCATTTGCTATGTCAAAATGGTTAAGTAATAAAGTTCTTCCATGAATGTAAATATCTCTATTATTATAATGATCAAAATAAGGACCATAAAATATTTTAGACCTCAATACAATTCCATACCTTTGCAGTGTTTCGGGAATGCTAAACGTCTTAAAGAATTCAATATTGTCTTCACTGTTAGCATACCATTCTCCTTTAATATCAATAATGTACAACTCTTCCAAAAGCGGGATTCTCTTCATCACTTCAAAATTCTTCACTTTAATGTCACATTCATTCAACTCTAACACTTTTAAGGTTGGTAATTCAGGGAATGAAGGCAGTAAACAACCAAATAACGAGAGACTTTGAAGATTTTTCATACCACTTAAAAATGAGAAGTTGCTCAATTCATAATTAAAAATGAATAGACAACGAATATTTGTTAATGGTTTGAAAGATATTGTTGACAATAGTGTTTTTTGATCCTCAAGAATCAAAACTTTGAGCATTCCCATTCTTTTGAAAATTCCATCAAATTCTTTCATATTTGTCCCTAATAAGCATAAAAACTCAATATTTGAGCAATCCAAATCATTTGGAACTTTCTCACACCATAGATATCTTACAGAATTTTGTTCTACTGTAACATCTTTTTCCACTTCACACTTGATCAACTTATTCTCATTTTCTGCTATGATGTGGGCCACATCACGAACTATGTCATGCATTTTGACACTTCCATCATCTGCATCCAACAATAAACAACAACTAACAAGCTTAATTTTAGCTGCTATCACTTCACTCCTTGCCTCTTCATATGAGTGAGCTTCTTCAACTACACCTAATCCTATTGCGCATCTTGTTAAAACTTCAACATTAATGTCAAAATCTTCAGGAAACACAGAGCACAACAGCAAAAGTGATTTAGCTTCTTTATCATCCAAATTATCATAGCTCAACCGCAAGCACTTGTAGGGATCATTCAAACCTCTTTCAATATTTATTGGCTTAGAATGTCTCAATTTATTCAATGCAACACTCCATACCGTCTTAGCTTTTCCCTTTAAACTACAAGCAACAGCTGCAATGGCTACAGGCAATCCTTTACATTCATTAGAAATTAATCTTCCCAGATCCTTTAAAGTATCAGAGGTGGCTTCTGTTATAAGTGCTTTATTTTGGAAAAGAGTCCATGCTTCTTCATCCGTTAAAATTGGCAAGCAAATCTTTCTCTGACAATCCATTAAAGTACAAACTGCTTCTGATCTACTGGTAATGAGAATCTTGCAGCCTCTACGGTGTTCAGAAGAAGGAATCCCAATACGACCAAAGTCAAGTTTCTCCCACAGGTCATCTAGAATTAAAAGAACACTTTTTTCTTTTGTTAAAATCGAGCACAATCTTTTGGCTCTCATTTCTTCGGTTTCTGGAATTTCACGTTGCAGTGAATTTGCTATTTTTTCTTGAATCCTCCAAACTTCTACCGTACTTGAAACAGGCACAAAAAGAACTTTTTCAAAAAGATGCTCTGCTTCTACGAACTTTTTAACCTCCATCGCTAATGTAGTTTTACCACAACCCCCCATTCCATACAACCCAATCATGGAAACATTATTTTTCACTGCATCCAGTAGTTGCTCGTATGCAGATTGTCTACTCTCAAAATAGATGCATTTTTTTGAAAGATTGTCTTCATATATGAATTTTACTAATTTTGCAAATTCCGAACTATGAAGTTCAGTGTTTATGAAATCTGTACAAAGATGGAATACATAAGAAAAGGGAATACAGCCTCAACTTTCCATGATGGATCATTATATCATTACAAATAAAAATAAATAAAAAAACATATAAAAAGTTTCATGATAGGAATTTTTTTATCCATCAACATAAAGTGGCGACTCTACGTCTTAAAGATAGTACCCTTTATAACAGTGTTTTCATAACTAAAATTCCTAGAACCTAAAATTAAAAGTCTTGCACCAAAAATTAAGTTAATGTTCTTATTTTAAAAAATTCTGGTGAGTACTCTGTTGGGAATTTGAAACCGTCCTATCTGAGTGAAATAATGAATTTGTAAATATATTTTCTTTAGGTAAAATTGTTTACAAATTAAGGGACGAATTGTCTCAAGCCATGTCAATATACATATAAAAAACTTATTTCAAATGTGATCATATTTTGTCAACGAATTAGTAAACGTAGTTGTGGATTGTGGAGATAGAATAAACGGATTCAAAACATTTAGTTTATATACAATTATTTAATATTTCTTGACATCGTAAAAAAAGTTAAAAATAATAATTGTAATAGTACAGTAGGATAGATTAAATTACATAGATAACTAAATTGTAACAGTGCAAACAAAAAATCAAAATAACTAAAATTCTTAAAATAATTTGAGTATAATAGTATATTTCCATTGTTGAATAAAAGTGAGATAAAAATTACATTAATTTTAATTTGAAATTAGTAAACTTCCTTTTTAAGAGTGTGTATACGAGTTAAGACAAACATTTATTTAGAGCAGAATTAGATAGCGATTTACCTCATTTCCATACTGTAATAGTTTAAGATTAATTCAAGAGTTTGACATCCTTCCATTAATAGTTTAAATTTGAAGATTTGTATAGTATTTACCTTTGTAAGGAAAATCTTCACAGAGCTTCTGAAGAGTAGTTGTTGAAGTCAAAGAGAGTTTTGGACATTTATAGACAATGCAATTCTTTAAATTATGCAATTCAATATCTTGACGGAAGTTTGAAAGATGCATGAATATTAAAAGTTTGAGTCTTGGAAGCTCAACTTTAATCTTTCCTTCTTTACATCTAACGAGCACTTCTAGTTCATAGGCTCCATTTATGACCAGAAGATGAAGATTGGGAAGGTCATTAAAAGCAGATCCAGAGAATAATCTTTTCAACTTGTGACAATCTTCAACATGCAATGCTTCTAGTTTTGGGAAGCATGGTTGAGGAGAATGAATATTAGACAAATTTTTGTCTCCTTCAATGATTTCTCTTAATTCTTTGCATTCCCTTATCTTCAAAAGCTTCAACTTTGGTAAGCATCTTAAAACAGACTTTAGAAAGACTACTTTCAATTTCGCACATTCAATTATTTCTAGTTTTTCAAGATTTGTTAAGACAAAATAATTCTTTGAAGCTTCTCTATCACATCCAATAGAAAGAATATTGGACTCGTTTTCTTCCAAGATATGCTTTAATTCTTTGCAGTTTCTTATCACAAGAACATTCAACTTTGGTAAGCATCTTAAAACAGACTTTGAAAAAACTACTTCCAATGAGTCACATTCAATTATTTCTAGTTTTCCAAGATTTAGGAAGGCAAAATAATTGTTTGAAGGGCACGTCAGAGTGAGAGTGTTGGTAGCATAAATGCTAACAAAACTTGGTAGTCTCGAAAGATGGAGGGTTTCCAATGGTGAGAAATGAATGTGAGTCTCCCTGTAATCTTGATTAGCTACGGCATATTGGCCAATATATTTCAACTGGCCACAATCGCGCACTGAGAGTTCTTTTAAGTTAGGAAAGACAGCTTTCATATTCTCTTTGCCATATTCATAATCAGTGTCTATAATGTGCTCAAGTCCACCACATTCCTCAATTCTCAAAATTTCCAACATCAATAATGAAGCAATGGATAATTTAAAAAGGTACCTTGCATTATCAAAGCCTTTCAGTTCAATCTCTCTAATATTGGGTATCATAATCAAGTCCAAACCTTTCATGGCGAGAAGATGAAGATTGGGAAAGTCATCAGAATCAGATCCAGAGAAAAATCTTTTCAACTTCTGGCAATGATCAACATGCAATGCTTCTAGTTTTGGGAAGAATGGTTGAGGAGTAACAAGATTAGACAATTTTTTATCCTCCACATCCTTTTCAATGATTTGTATAGGATGCCCTGTACTGAATTCATCTTGACTTTTCTCATCATATGTTAATATATGCTTCAGTTCATCACATCTTGATATTTTTAAAATTTTCAATTGTACCAAATTTCGAGCAACCACATATGTGTAGAGAAATGTCAACCGTGGACAATCACTTAAATACAACTTCTCTAAGTTCTCAAAAGCTCCATTGGCAGGAAGAAAACAATGCCATATAACTTTTAGATTTTCCATGTTATCAATTTTCAACGTATGCAACTTGGAAAATAGAGTTTCCACCTCACTCGAGTGACTACGAGTGTCAATCAAACACTTTATCCCTGCAGAATCACGTATCTCCAACGCATTCAACTCATTCAAACTTCCTCCTTCAATTTGAAATATATCAGGGATCATATTTTTTGCACCTCCATGAATATTTGCCACAAATAGATTCTTTGCATTTTTTGCCAAACCCTTTATTACCTCATTTGATATGTCAAAATGGTTAAGTAATAAAGTTTTGCCATCAATGTAAATATCTCCATCATTATAATGATAAAAGTTATCAGACCCCAATACAATTCCATACCTTTGCAGAGTTTCGGGAATGCTAAACATCATAAAGAAATCAATATTGTTTTCACTGTTAGCATCCCATTCTCCTTCAATATCAATAATGTACAACTCTTCCAAAAGCGGGATTCTCTTCATCACTTCAAAATTCTTCACTTTAATGTCACATTTATTCAACTCTAACAATTTTAGTGTAATTGCTTCAGGAAATGATGGCAGTAAACAATAATATAACTCTAAATTCTGAAGATTCTTCATGGCGCTTAAAAACAAGAAGTCGCTCAATTCACAATTTAAAATGGATAGACGACGAAGATTTGTTAATGTTTTGAAAGATATTGTTGGCAATGGTGTTTTTCCATCCCCATCGTTGTCAATAATCAAAACTTTGAGCATTCCCATTCTTTTGAAAATCCCATCAAATTCTTTCATCTTTGTCCGTAAGCATAAAAACTCAAGATTGGAGCAATCCAAATCCTTTGAAATTTTTGCACACCATAGATATCTTACAGAATTTTGTTCTACTGTAACATCTTTTTCCACTTCACACTTTATCATCTTATTCTCATTTTGTGCTATGACGTGGGCCACATCACGAACTATGTCATGCATTTTGACACGTTCATGATCTGCAATCAACAATAAACAACACCTAATAAGCTTAATTTTAGCTGCAATCACTTCACTCCTTGCCTCTTCATATGAGAGAGTTTCTCCAACTACACCTAATCCTATTGCACATCTTGTTAAAGCTTCAACTGAAATTTCATAATCTTCAGGAAACACAGAGCACAATAGGAAAAGTGATTTAGCTTCTTTAGTATCCAAATTATCATAGCTCAACTGCAAGCACTTGTAGGGATCAATCAAACCACTTTCAATATTTATTGGCTCAGAATGTTTCAATTTATTCAATGCAACACTCCATACCGTCTCAGCTTTTCCCTTCAAACTAGAAGCAACAGCTGGAATGGCAACCGGCAATCCTTTACATTCATTGGAAATTAATCTTCCCATTTCCTTTAAGGTATCAGAGGTGGCTTCTGTTATAAGTGCTTTATTTTGGAAAAGAGTCCATGCTTCTTCATCCGTTAAAATTGGCAAGTAAATTTTTCTTTGACAATCCATTAAAGTACAAACTGCTTCTGATCTACTGGTAATGAGAATCTTGCAGCCTTTATGGTGTTCAGAAGAAGGAATCCCAATACGACCAAAGTCAAGCTTTTCCCACACATCATCTAGAATTATAAAAATATTTTTCTTTTGAGTTAATCTTGAGTGCAATCTTTGGGCTTCCTGCATTTCTTCGGTTTCTGGAAATTCAATTTGCAGTGAACTTGCTATTTTTTCTTGAATCTTCTGAACATCCACTGTACTAGAAACAGGTACAAAAAGAACTTTTTCAAAAAAATGCTCTGCTTCTACTGATTTCTTAATCTCCATTGCTAATGTGGTTTTACCACAACCCCCCATTCCATACAACCCAATCATGGAAACATCATTAGTTTTCACTGCATCCAGTAGTTCCTCGTATATAGATTTTCTACTCTCAAAAGTCATGAATTTTTCCAAGAGCATGTCAAGGGTGTCTGAAGGTAGCGTAGCGATGCTGTCAGATGACACATATTTTTTACCCTCATCAATGAACTTTTCAAGGTCAAAAACTTTATTTGCTATCTTTTTTCCTATACGGTATCGCGAAATCCAATTTGGACAATACCCAAAGCAACACATTTTTTTTGTTCTTGCCTCTTCTAGCAACTGATTCACTTTACCCATGTCTCTCATAGCATCTTGCAGCCACTTGTTAACAAGTTCACTAGTCTCTCTAGTTTTTCTCTTGACTTGTTCAACAGAATTTTGGACACCATCTCTTGTTAAAATCAAATCGTCCTCTTCTTGCTCAAGTTTTTTGACAAAATTGTTAAAGGAGCGAAGATAACGCAATTTTTGACAAAATTGATGGATAAGGCAATCCATCAATTTGTTCCACCAAATGCAACTTTCTTTTACCTGAACAATAGAATATGAACACATTATATAAATGTTATAATTATATTTAGATGTATTAGATAGAAAACCTATTTTAAGATCATTTATTAAATCTTATACTAACTAACTTTTATTGTAAAAAAAGGATTATGAAGTTGTGCATAGTAATTAAATTTAATGCTTTATATTATAAATATTCAATTATTTGATAGGCTAAAGATAAAAAAAATTCTAATAATTTAAGTTTTAAAGTTTTAAGTGAGATAAAATTTTCAAAATATGTTTTCTTTTTTATTACTTTCATGATTTTATCGAACATATTTACTTTTTAAAGAGCATTATGCTTTAAAATGTGCCCCTTCAGGTTGGAGTGACAACGCTTCGAGAGAGAAGGCGAGAAGATGTGCCCTCTGGAGCCTTCTTCAGCTCTTCCTTTCACCGAGCGGCCATCGTAGAAAAGGTGCTTGACTTTCTCTTATCCATGACAACCATAAGATTTGAAAGGAAAAACAAAACTTAAAGAAGTTAAAAATGACAGTTCTAAGACACTACATAACAAAAGTCTTACCAAATACTCTAATACATAGAGCGTTTGAGCCAAGATAACCAATAAGCTCGCGGGAGGGGGCCAAATGGGGTAATCGGTTAATCATGTCGATTGTTTTTATTTCCGCCGGTGTCATTGCAGATTTCCCCCAAGCAGTTATTCTCTTGGGATGCTCAGTCTAATAGAAGGAAAATTTGGGTCGATCGTTATCCGTAAAAAATCTCAACCAACCGGCCTCTCTTATTGCAACTTTAATAAAGTTTTTCTTAAACACCTTATACGAAGTATTGAAATGGGTAAATAACGTTTGGTTCTTCTTTGAAATAAGAGATACCAAAGACTTTTTAGAGTGTAGCCTGGTGTGGAAAAAGTACAAAACCGATGGGGGCGTCGGAGTTAAATCCAAGGCCTTGCATACAATGAAAAACGTCTACATGAAAGCCCACTCATTCGGGTGATGTTGGGTTGGGGTCACGTTCAACTCCCATAAAACACCCATGTTGAAGTCGGAGAATGGAAGCCAAACGAACATTTCACGAAAAATAGTGGAGTACGCATAGAAAAAGTCAGACGCGTAACCTTCCTTCTCGTGGCAAGCACGCTTGGTCCTCTTGCAAATGGCAAACTTGAAACACCCTGCGTTTGCGACCTCCACCACTAGGTTCACTCCATCCCTTAAATCCTCCAAGAATGAGCCAATACTGAAGTAGGAAACATAAAGCCCAACCTCATGGAGGAGCCTAACCATACCCTAGAACGGGCAACAACAGGGCGACCAACCCCATCCATTCACCTTTCGCATCTATCTCATGGCGGCCGCCACACCCTCCTTGATTGGAGCAACCTCTTTATTTATGTGCACAGGGTTGGGAAAATCTCAAGATACACCCTCAGATATTTTTCTCAAATTGAGTCTTGTTATTCATTGATAATTGAAGGGCTTTAAATAGCCATGATACATACAATATTATGGAAATAAAAATAAAATCTGAAAATAAAATATTAACTGACTTAAAAATAAAATCTCCTCAACCTATCACAAAATAATATTCTACCTAGATAAACATAAAATTATAACTACCCATCCCTATTTTATCTTTATCAAATCAAACCAAATATTACCAAACTCAAAACTAATAAAATAATAAATTTCAAATTTAAGTTTATCCCAACAAACTCCCCCATAAACTTAAATTCTTCCTTCCTTGCTTTCCATGTGCATCATCCCACACCGGGTTTGCTTCTTCTCTCCAAGATTTTCAGCTCCAGTTCATACAACCGATTCTTCTTTGCTTTTACTTGGGTTGTTAGACGACCATGTTTATCCTTTAAGTATAATAATTGATTTTTCATAAAAATTGAATTACCTTTTTCAATTATTTGACCCATGCTTAAGATATTGTTCTTCAACCCCGGAACATAATAAACATCCTTAATATCTCCCACTTGTCCATTATTCTGAATTTGCCGAATTGTTCCATGCCCTTTCACGGCCACCTTAGAGTCATCTCCGAAGGACACAAATTTTCCCTCCACCTTGGTGAGTTCATAAAAAAAGTTCTCGTTCCCACACATATGATTGCTTGCCCCAATATCTAGATACCATACTGAGTTGGTAGAAATCTCATCAGCCTTCATCTCTTCTTCATCTTCTTCCCTAAATGCTTTCTCTTCCTTTTCAGGAGCCGTCTTCCTCAGCTCCTCAAGCTCAACCCTCTGTTTATTCATAATTTCATTAGCTTCATCAAGAAGCCTCCCTATTCGCTGAATCTCTTCATCTTTTCCTTTGAGTTCTTTCTCCAGGTTTTCCTTCTCCACAATTGTTGCATCCTTTACCGAGATCACTTCATCCATTGTTGGCATTGGGCTCTCCATGTCCACTACATCCGAGCTCTTTGCCATCAACAATTCTTCTGCATCTTCAGTAACGAGATTCGTCTCCCCCTTTGTCTCGGTCTTGCAATCTTTTTCAAAATGATCAAACTTGCCACAGTTGTAGCACCTTCTTGCCCAACACTTGTTTTCATAGTGAACGTACTTGCCACACCTAAAACACTTCGCCCTTGACCGATCTCCTCGGTCTTTTCCTTGTCTTCGGTCATGCCAATTCTGCTGACCGGTTTGATCTTCATTGCCTCTACCACGTCCACCTCGTCCTCGGCCTCCTTGCCATCTTCCACCAGGAACTCGACTTTGAGTAATCCGATATTTATTTGAGTCAAACTGTACCTGTAGTAGTGCTTGATTGTCGGGTTCAACATGATCATCCCAACTCCTTCTCCTTTGTTCGTGGGCTTCTAATGACCCAGTAAGTTCATCCACTGTGAGAATCGACAAGTCCTTCGATTCTTCGATGGCGCACACAATACTTTCGAAATCTTTTGTAAGAGATCTCAAAATTTTTCCAAAACCCGGCTGGATGGCATTTGTTCTCCATTGCCGAGTTGGTTGGTCACCTTCTTGATAACGATTGATTTTACGTGTTTGTGTGTGATATTTTGTGAACAAATCAACTCCTTCATAACTTTTACCTTGTTTTATCCACACGTTTAGTGTGTTTTCTAGTTTTCTTGTATTTTATTTAGTATATGCTTGTTTTTACCTCTAACCTCTACGTTTAAGTGTGTGAAATAAATGAATAGGAAGCAATTCTAGTGGAGGAAAACATGCAAGAACTCAAGGGAACATGTTTTGGGACCATAAAAGATCAATTTGAAGCAAATACCCATGTTGGACGCCTTCGGAATCGCGCAAGAGCCTGAATTTTAAAATGCTGTCAAAGCTGTCCGGGCTGGGCGCCCCCAAAAGGGGGCTGGGCACCCCTGGCTACTGATTTTCTGCAGATTTGGTGCCTGGGCGCCCCTGGGGGGCGCTGGACGCCCTTTGATTCGCTGTTTTGTGTTTTTATGGCGCCCGGGCGCCCTAGAAGGGGGCGCTGGGCGCAACTTTCTGCTGATGTGTCAAAAATGGGTTATTTAAACATGGTTCTCGCGATTTTTGGGCATTCTTCTCCTCCTACACTTCATTCTTCACCTAGAGAGATTGGGAGAGACCCTTGGAGGCTATTTGGGGTGTTGGGAAGCTCTCCCACTCCTCCTTGGGTCTTCAAGCTTCTTCAATGGTTATTTTGCCCCATTTTGGGTTGAGGAAGAAGATGGGTCACAAATTGGAGATGGAGATGCGAA